>NC_141555.1:17241142-17286142 GCF_021556685.1 Rattus norvegicus
CCATAAGAGCGACACTGAATTCTATTCAAATAGAAATAAAGTGGAAATTTTACTCTATTTTCAGGATAATTGGTACTTCCCTGGCTTATAATAAAATCTTGCTGTGGGGATTATGTACTTTCCTACTTACTATGGATAAGAATTTGTTCCATATTTTGGTTAAATTATGTCTTTGACAGTGTAAGTATTTTTCCAGTACTTTTCTACACTTAAAAATGGGTAGAGTGTCCTAATGTGAATTTCCATCCTTTTTTATACTCTGTGGTAATGCCATGTCAAATGATTTGGGAACACGCATGGAGGCTGACTCTTTCGATCTGTTGTGACTGCAATTAAAATGCCATCCTGAGCTATGTGAGTCTTTTGGAAGTAATTTGGTGCTCATATGGATTGGACTGAGATCCATACTGTAGTCATTATATCAAGCATAGAGGTGAAACATGCAGATTTTTTAGTAATGTCGAATTTGCTTTTGTCAAGTTTGCGAGGTGAGGCTCCATATTGTTTTCACAAGAGGCAATCTTTGTGTTATTTGGAACACAAATAGTACTTCAGAACTCTCTTTCTCCTTTTGCCTAAATCACACATTATAGGCTTGTCATGATAAACAAATGCACTCACACACTACAGTGTCCCTCTTGATTATTAAGGAAACCTTTGGTTCAATTGTTTCCTTTAAGTTATTCTGTTGGATGGCCATTATAATATTTGCACTATAATATTTGATTGATATATAAAATAAACATTTGCTTTCATGTTTAAGAGAGAAGATTCCATTGTCTCCTTCTAGTTTGTTGTCCCTTTATTTCTTGTGGAATTATATATCTGATTCCTTGTTAAGTTACGTGGAACATGTGATAGCCTCTATTCAATTTCCTTTCATAGAATAATATTATAAGTGTTTGTTATGTTTTCATTACATGTTTGATGTAATGCATTAGAAAGAAATTCTTTTGCTGCTTGTTGTCCATTAATCATATGCTGATTTTTGTTTCTTCAATCACTTAACACTTAATTGGATACATTATTGAGATAAGAGGTAGTCAAACATTGAAGGAATTATGAGTATCTGAACTGAATTCTCTCCAAGAATGGAAAGGCTTCTTCTTTCATGACAAAAATATGAAGTAACAAAGATCTCATCGATTAAGCACAAATATTTGCAAAGCACTGTGATGTCCCTTGTATATCCATGCACCAATAAATATAACTTCAGTATCTTCATTTAAATGGAAGAGCATCTCTGTCAACTATAATAACCCTGATATATGTAGGAAAGAAACATTCCATTTAGTTTATTGAATCAAAATCTAACTGCTTATTACATGATTAAAATAGGTTTTTTAACACAATGCATCATAACTGACATGACATATTACTTCTGTAATACTAAAAGTACATAGTTAGGCAGAATTTTGCTGATGATTTTTCCAAGTTGTCCCATTACAACCTTTTTTTTCTCTTTTTTGATTTTACCAGTCTTCATTGGTTATTTTATTTACTTACATTTTTTCCCTCCATCTTAATTGAATTGGGTATTTCTTTTTTTTTTTTTCATTTTTATTAACTTGAGTACTTCTTGTTTACATTTTCATTGTTATCCACTTTTCTGGTTACCGAAACAATACTCCCCTAACCCTTCCCATTCCCCTTCTCTATGGGTGTTCTCCTCCCCATCCTTGCCACATTACTGCCCTCCCCGCAACAATCACATACACTGGTGATTCAGTCTTGGTAGGACCAAGGGCTTCCTCTTTCACTGGTGCTCTTACTAGGCTATTCATTGATACCTATGAGGTTGGACCCCAGGGTCAGTCCATGTAAACGCTTTGGGTAGAGGCTTAGTCCATGGAAGCTCTGGTTGGTTGGCATTGTTTTTCCCGTGGGGTCTCAAACCCCTTTAGCTCTTCCAGTCCTTTCTCTAATTCCTTTAACGGGGGTCCCGTTCTCAGTTCAGTGCTTGCTGCTTGCATTCATCTATGTATTTGCAATATTCTGGCTGTGTCTCTCAGGAGAGATCTACATCCGGTTCCTGTCGGCCTGCACTTCTTTGCTTCATCCATCTTGTATAATTGGGTGGTTGAATATGTATGGGCCACATGTGGGGCAGTCTCTGAATGGTTGTTCCTTCTACCTCTGTTCTAAAATTTGCCTCCCTATTCCGTGCCAAGGGTTTTCTTGTTCCCCTTTTAAAGAAGGAGTGAAGCATTCGAATTTTGGACATCCCTCTTGAGTTTCATGTGTTCTGTACATCTAGGGTAGTTCAAGCATTTGGGACAATATCCACTTATCAATAGATGCATACCATGTGTGTTTTTCTGTGATTGTGTTACCTCACTCAGGATGAATTTTCCAGTTCCATCCATCTGCCTATGAATGTCATGAAGACATTGTTTTTGATAGCTGATTATTATTCCATTGTGTAGTTGTACCACATTTTCTGTATCCATTTTACCTTTGAATGACATCTGAGTTCTTTCCGGCTTCTGGCTATTATGAATGAGCCTGCTATGAACATAGTGGACCACATGTTTTTGTTATATGTTGGGGCATCTTTTTGGTATATGCCCAAGAGAGGTATAGCTGGGTCCTCAGGTAGTTCAATGTCCAATTTTCTGAGGAACCTCCAGACTGTTTTCCAGAATGGTTGTACCAGTCTGCAATCCCACCAACAATGGAGGAGTGTTCCTCTTTCTCCACATCCTCGCCAGCATCTGCTGTCACCCGAGTTTTTGATTTTAGCCATTCTCACTAGTGTGAGGTGAAATCTCAGGGTTGTTTTGATTTGAATTTCCCTCATGGTTAAAGATGTTGAACATTTCTTAAGGTGTTTCTCAGCCATTCCGTATTCCTCAGCTGTGAATTCTTTGTTTTGCTATGAACACCATTTTTCAATAGGGTTATTTCTCTCGGTGTAGTCTAACCTAATGATTTCTTTGTATATTTTGCATATTAGCCCTCTATCTGTTGTAGGTTTGGTAAAGATCTTTTTCCAATCTGTTGGTTGCCACTTTGTCCTAACAACAGTGTCCACTGACTTACAGAAGCTTTGTAGTTTTATGAGATCACATTTGTCGATTCTTGATCTTAGAGCATGAGCCATTGGTGTTCTGTTCAGGAAATTTTCTCCTGTGTCCATGTGTTCCAGATGCTTCCCAATTTTCTTCTATTAGTTTGAGTGTATCTGGTTTGATCTGAATGTCCTTGATCCAATTGGACTTAAGGTTTCTACAGGGCAGTAGGAGTGGATCAATTTGCCTTCTTCTACATGCTGACCTCCAGTGGAACCAGCACCATTTGCTGAAATTGTATCTTTTTTTCCATTCGATGGTTCTGACTCCTTTCTAAAAACATTAAGTGACCATGGGTGTATGGGTTCATTTCTGGGTCTTCAGTTCTATTCCACTGGTTTATTTGCCTGGCTCTGTCTCAATGCCATACAATTTTTATCACTATTGCTCTGTAATACTGCTTGATTCAGAGATAGTGATTCCCAAGGAAGTTCTTTTATTGTTGATGATAGTTTTAGATATTCTGTGTTTTTTGTTATCCCAGATGAATTTATGAAATGTTCTGTCTAACTCTATGAAGAATTGGAATGGAATTTTGATGGGGATTTGAACGAATCTGTAGATCGCTTTTGGTATGATGACAATTTTTACTATAATTGCCAGTATCCTGCCAGTCCATGAGAATTGGTGATCTTTCCATCTTCTGAAATCCCCTACAGATTCTTGAGAGACTTGATATTCTGCTCATACACATCTTTTACTTGCTTGGATAAAGTCACCCCGAGATATTTTATATTATTTGGGGCTATTGTGAACGGTGTCATATCCCTAGTTTCTTTCTCCCCTTGCTTAGCTTTTGTGCAGAGTTATTTTTATACCCAGCCACATTTCCGAAATTGTTTATCAGGCTTAGTAATTGTCGTGCCCACCTAGGATGGCAAGGAAGATGCAACACGGTCGGATTCTTCTCAACAGCCTTTACTGCAGGACCACTTCATTGTTGGCAGTGGGACCACGGGCGGCAAGTCACTCGCCTTATGTACACAACAGTATGCTAATCATCTTTCAGGGAATGGAGGAGCACGAATCACCCCACTATCACCCCACCATCTTCCCAGCTACATGTCCTCCAGAGATTGGCCCAGCATGAACCACCCCATTAGCATAGTACCACCCCAGCCAGACTGAAGCCAGGTGCAAAACACGCGCACCCACAGTACTGATGTTCACCACAGGAGGGTGCCGGATCACCTCATTATCATAAGACCTCCCAAGCAAGGGGAAAAGGTTGCCCATGTGCGGTAAGTTACTTACCTTCAGACGGGACTGGATGTCGGCGCCATCTTTGTTTTACGGGGCTGCTCCCTGCAAGTAATTCTCTTGTGGAACTTTTGAGGTCACTAAGTATAATATCACATCAACTACAACCAGTGCTATTTTGACTTCTTCCTTTCCAATCTATATCCTTTTGACCTCCTTCAGTGGCTGTTTGTTCTGGCTAAGATGTCTAAAACTATATCGAATAAATTGTGAGATAGTGGGCAGCCTTGTCTAGTTCCTGATTTCAGTGTGAATGCTTTAAGTTTCTCTTCACTTAGTTTAATATTAGGCACAGATTTGCTCTATATGTTTAGGTATGGGCCTTAAATTTCTGTACTTTCCAGGACTTTTATCATGAAGGGATGTTGAATTTTGTCAAAATCTTTCTCAGCATCTAATGAAAGGATCATGTGGTTTTTATCTTTGAGTTTGTTATATAGTGAATTATGTTGTTGATTTTCTGTATATTAAAGGATCCCTGAAAGCCTGGGATGAATCCTACTTAATCATAGTGGATGATTGTTTAATGTGTTGTAGGATTAGGTGTGCAAGAATTTCATTGAGTATTTTTGTGTCGATATTGATAAGAGAAATTGGTCTGAAGTTCTCTTTCTTTGTTGGGTCTTTCTGTGTTTTAGTGATAAGAGTAATTGTGGCTTCATGAAAGCAGTTTGGTAGTACACCATCTGTTTAAATTTTATGGAATAGTTTGGACAATATTGTTACGAAATTTTCAGTGTATTTTGGATGGATTTTGCTCTAAACCCATCTGATCCTGGACTCTTTTTGGTTGGGAGAGTTTTGATGATTGCTTATATGCCTTTGGGAGTTATGGGTTGTTTAAATGGTTTATCTTTTCCTGATTTAGCTTTGGTACCTTGTATTTGTCTAGAAAATAGTCCTTTTTCTCCAGATTTTCAAGTTTTTGGAAGAAAGGCTTTTGTAGTACAATGATTTTTTTTTAATTTCCTCTGATTGTGCTGTTATGTCTCTCTTTTTAATATTTGATTTTGTTAATTTGGACACACTCTCTGTATCGTCTGGTTAGTCTGCCTATGGGTCAATGTATCCTGATGATTTTCTCAGAGAAACAGGTATTGGTTATGTTGATTCTTTGTATGGTCCCTTTTTTCTGCTTGGTTGTTTTCAACTCTGAGTTTGATTATTTCCTGCCTTCTACTACTCCTGCATGTATTTGCTTCTTTTTGTTCGAGAAGTTTAAGGTTATTGTCAAGCTGGTGATGTATGTTCTCTCCTGTTTCTTTCTGCAGGCACTCAGAGCTATGAGTTTCGTCTTAGCACAGCTTTCATTGTGTTCCAAGAGTTTTGGTATATTGTACCTTTATTTTCAGTGAATTCTAAGAAGTATTTAATTTCTTCCTTTAATTTTTCCTTGACCAAGGTATTAATGAGTAGAGCATTATGTAACTTCCATGTATATGTGAGCATTCTTTCCTAATTGTTATTGAAGAATCGCCTTAGCCAATGGTGGTCTGATAGGGTACATGGGATTAATTCTATCTTCTGTTTCCTTTGAGGCCTGCTTTTTGACTGATTATATGATCAATGTTTGAAAAATGCCATGAGGTTGTGAGAAGAAGGTATATCCTTTTATTTTAGGATAGAATATTCTCTAAATATCTGTTAAGTCCATTTGGTTTATAACTTATGTTACTCTGACTATGTTTCTGTTTAATGTTTGTTTCTGTGATCTGTCCAGTGATGAGAATGGCGTGTTGAAATCTCCTACTATAATTATTTGCGGGCCATGTGTTCTTTGAGCTTTAGGAATATTTCTTTTATGTATGTAGGTAGCCTTGTATTTGGAGCATAGATATTTATGATTTCGAGTTCATCTTGGTGTATTTTTCCATTGATGAATATGAAGTTTCCTTCCTTATGCTTTTTGAAGACTTTTGGTTGAAAGTAGATTTTATATGATATTTGAATGGCTACTCCAGCTTGCTCCTTCAGACCATTTGCTTGGAAAGTTTTTTTCCAGCCTTTTACTCTGAGATAGTGTCTGTCTTTGTCTCAGAAGTGTGTTTCCTGTAGTGCAAAACGCTGGGTCCTCATTACATATCCAGTTTGTCAGTCTGTGTCTTTTTAATGGGAAATTGAGACCACTGAAGTTGAGAGATATTAAGGAATAGTGATGGTCACTTTCTCTTATTTTCACAATTGGAGGTAGGTTATGTTTGTGTGGTTCTCTTTGTTTTGTTTGGAAAAGATTAATTTCTTGCTTTGTCTATGATTTTTCTTGCCTCTTTGTGATGGGGCTTGCCAGTTAGTGTCCTTTGTATTACTGGATATGTAGAAAGATATTGTGTATATTTGGGTTTGTCATGGAATATCTTGGTTTTTCCATCTTTGTTATTTTTTGCTGGATACAGTAGCCTTGGCTGGGGTTTATTTTCTCTTACTGTCTTTATGACACCTGTCCAGGATCTTCTGGATTTCATAGTCTCTGGTGAGAAGTCTGGAGTAATTCTGATAGGTTTGCAATTATATGTTATTTAACCTTTTGCTTAACTGCTTTTAGTATTTTTATTTGTTTTGTGCATTTGGTGTTTTGACTATTATGTGATGGGAGGATATCCTTTTCTGGTCCAATCTATTTAAAGTTCTGTTGGCTTTGTGTATGTTTATGGGCATCTCTTTATTTAGATTAGGGAAGTTTTAATCTACAATTTTGTTTAAATTATTACCGTCCCTTGATGTTGGCAGTCTTTACTCTCTTCTATACCTGTTATCCTTAAGTTTGATCTTTTCATTGTGTCCTCGATTTCCTGTATGTTTTGGGCTCGGTGCTTTTCAGTTTTACATTATCTTTGACAGTTCTATCAATGTTTTCTATGGAATCTTCTGCTTCTTAGATTATGTCTTCTATCTCTTTATCCTGTTGGTGATTCTCACATCTATGACTTCTGGTCTCTTTCCTAGGTTTTCCATCTCCAGGGTTATCTTCCTTTGTGCTTTCTTTATTGTTTCTATTTCCATTTTTTAACTCCTGAATGATTTTGTTCATTTCCTTCTCCTGTTTTGCTGTTTTTCCAGTAGTTCTTTAAGGTAGTTTTGTGGTCCCTCTTTCTGAGATTCTACAAGTTTACTTCTTTATTTTCTGTTGTCCTTTAATTTCTTTTTTTTAACTTTTTTATTTTTCAGAGCTGGGGATCGAACCCAGGGCCCTGTGCTTGCTCGTCAAGCGCTCTAACACTGAGCAAATTCCCTAAACGCTGTCCTGTATTTTCTTAAGGGAGTTATTTATGACCTTCTTAACATCCTCCACCGTCATAATAAAATGTGAATTTAAATCTAGATCTTGCTTTTCTGGTGTGTATAGATATCCAGTGTTTGTTTTGATTGGAGAATTGGGTTCTGATGAGTACAGGGAGTCTTGATTTCTGTTGTTTGTGTTCCTGACCAGCCATCAGGTTGTCTCCGGAGTTAATTTGTCTTGCTCTTTCTGACAGTTTCTTGACCATCCTGTAGGCTCGTGTGTCAGGACTGCTGTAGACCAGTTTTCCTGTTTTCTTTTACCCAGTTATTGGAACAGTGTATTCTGCTCTCAGGCATGTAGTTGCTCCTGTCCACTGGCTTTCAGCTGTCCCTGTGGGCAGGAACCAGAAGGAAATTCCCATACTTCTCCTAGCTCCTTCTGTGTGGGGAGGGGGCACAGAAGGGACAAGTTGTTCTCCTCTTGAGTCAGGAATCTGGGCAGAGAGTAGTCTCCTCTGGTTTCCCAGGAGTATCTGCTCTTCTAAAGATCTAGTTCCTCCACCGTCAGGATTTGTGTACAGGGAGCTGTTTGACCACTTCATTTCAGATCCAGGCACAGTCTGGAACATGGTGCTCCTTCACTTTTACTCCTCCTATATTCCTGGGTCCAGAGGCACTGTCTTGGGCCAGAAGTGGCAGTCTCTGTGCCTTGTAGGCTCACTATTGCCCACACTCCTGGGTGATCAACTCTGTTTCCCACAGTCTCTAGGAGCAGGGAGTTCTGGACCAGGATCAGCAATGTTCATTAGCCAGCTAGAAACAGATAGTGCCTGGTCCAAGAGGAGTTCTGCCTTTGTGTATCCTGAGACCACCAGTCAGCTCACTTAGAGCAAAACAGTTGGAATCACCTCTGGTCTCAGGCCTGATGATGCTCCTCGGGCTGACTTTCAGCTCTCTATGAGAGGCCCAACCAGAAATTTCCAGCCCCTACTGGTCCTATGTCCCTATGCACAGGAGGCCCAGATGTAGCTAGGTGTTATTTTTTCTTAAATCAAGAATGTAAGCAGAGTTCTCAGGGGTTTCTGCCCTTCTTATGGTCTAAGACTTCCCCACCCCACATGAGATTTGGGTGTAGGATGCTGTTTGGACCAGTTCAGATCCAGGTGCAGTTTGGACTGCAGAACTCCTGCAGCTTGACTGCTCCTATATTCATGTGTCCAGAGGCACTATGCAGTTTCCTCTTGGGCTACGAATGTGGGCACAGGTGGGCAGAAGTAGCAATTTCTCCTTCCATGAAGTCTCAGTATTGCTCACTCTTCTGGGTGATCAGCTCTCTGTCCCACAGGGTTGTGAAAGGAGTTTCAAAAGTTCATTCCCTATCCTACAGGTCTCCTTTCTTTCCAATTCTCCTCCCAAGTGTGTTGGAGAAGACCCCTCTGTTCAAGGGGAGTTACAACACTCCCCATCAGTGAAAGATGGCTGCAAAACTTCTTCTCTTAAAGGTAATCTCAGTGATTTCTCATATTCCACAAATGGTTTAATTCCTGCCCCCTCTCCACATGAGACTTTAATAACTGTGCCAGCTGCCAAAGCAGGACAGAGAGCTATGTCCACTCACAAAGACAGTCAAAGATGTCCCCCATTTCCACCAAAGTGTCTTATGCTATCTGCTTCGGGTAAAATGTGCTTGAAACCTGATACTGCTGACAAAAGGGATTTCAGAACTTCCCTATTAAACCAAAACGACCTTCAAAGTCCTCCACTATTAAAAATGGGCTTAAATCATCACTTATGCTCGAAGGGGGACAAAATGCGGTCACAAATCCCCAAGTGAACCTCATATAATACACAAACCAGCCCTAGCAGAGACAAAACTTTTTGCATGTACACCATTAGATCAGAGCCATTTACAGTTTCCGAAGGGGCTCTTAAGAGTTCCACACCCATGCAATATGTGGTAGAAAATTCTGTGTCCACCCAAGGGACTCATGTGCCTCCTGTACATAAAAAATGTGATCTAGCACACACAACATCTCCCCCAGTACTTCAAATGTCCTTATACAACAATTATTCAAATATCCTCTACCACTGAAAAGGACCCTCATGACTTGTCATCAGTCCCAAAAGATCCAAATTTATCACACCACACAGTCAATGAGCCATGCAGACTCCATATTTATACAAGGTACAGAGAAGATGAAACATCCCCTACCTCCTCAGGGGACTCTAGGTCATTCTGTCCTGAAAGGAGAGGCTCCAAAACTTTCCACATATACATCGGAGATGCTAGAATTTCCCAAAACTGAGCAGGACTCTCTGAGTAATACCCTATCTCATAAAGAGACTGTGGGACAAGACACATCTAAAAGAGGAGTTCTACACACAACCACATCATTTGAAATGGCTTGTGGATGTGACACATGTACAAAAGATGTTCTAGGACATATTCCATCTGTAGAGAAGGTTATGGATCCAACCATATGTGAACGAGGAGTGGGGGAACATGACATGAAAACACCAGTGTCTGTAGCATCCTCGACATCTGAGGAAACAGATTCCTTGGATTACATTTTTGAAAAGAAGTCATATGATCTCCTCAAACTTCATAGGAGGCTATAGGAAGTTCCTTATCTCCTCAAGATCAGCCATCTTCCCCAACTACAGAAGAAGCTACACACTCTTACAAATATGCAGAAAGGGTTCCCAGTCCTTCTTTATACCCACAATCAGACCCAGAGCATCTGCCAAATACCTCAAATTCTCTGGATTTTACTTTATCTTCTGAAGGGGCCTTGGAACCTGTTTTGCCTATCAAGCAGGCTAGGGAACCTGACACTTCTATATGAAAGTGTGTTTCCACTTCTCCAGCAGAAGAATTTTTTCTTGGAACTTCCACAATTACACAATGATATCTAGAAACATTCTTATCTGCTCATGAGGCTCTTAGACCTATCACATATGTCCATGATGCTCTAGGAGAGGTCACATCTTCAGAGATAGCTCTATTACCTTCCCCCCATTCTGACGTCACAGTCAGGATTTCCACACATATACACGGTACATTAAGACCTTCCTCATCTGAGAAGGATGTCTTATGATCAACTGCATCTGAACAGCATGCATTGCAGCTATCCCCATCTACCCAAGCAGATTTATTTCACGTGTCCACTCTGGGGAGAAATAGTTGACATTCTCCCTCTACCAATGTGGACCACAGGCATCCAGTTTCTAGAAACAAAGATTTAAGATTTGATCCTTCTGATGGAGTCTTGAGAAATTTCTCCTCTAAGGGAGACAGTTTTTACCTTCTCCCTTCTTCCAAAAGGGATCGTGTGCCTTCTTCTGCTATCAAAGAGACACCAAAAGCCACAGCAACTCCTCAGGTGAGTCCCACACCTTCTCCATCTGGCCAAAGGGCCTTGGAACATTCGAAAAATGTTGAAGGAATTGTGGAAAGTTGCCAATCCTTAAAAAGGCATGCTGGACATTCTATATTATCCCAAGATGCTCAAGTAACTCCTCCCTCTACCAAAAAGGCATGTTCACCGTCTACCCTAGGATTTCAGGGAATTTCTTCTCCCCTCTCTAGGGCTCCAGAAAGTGTTCTCCTTCCTCAAACTAATTTGTCATTGTGAAAATTCGACTTCAAAAATAAAAAAAATGTTTTTATATATTTCCGAATTTCTGAGGGAAAGTCCACATCAAAAAAAATCATTTAGACCTTTTACCATTAGCCCAAGTATATCAGAAAAATTCCATGTCTTCTAAAGTATCGAAAAATCAATCTGGCTCTAGCACTCTCCCTGGAAAACATTTACCATCAGTCATAAAATCCCTAGGACTCTCGAAATCTAAAAAGGGGAATCTAGAAACTTTACCATCTGCCAAAAGGTCTTTAGGATGTTCAGAAACTTCTCCAAGATCTCTGTTAACCCAGAGAACAAAAAAACTAAAGCCATTTCCCCATGCTGTTTTCCCAAGAACCACATATTTCTTCTTTTCTTTTATACCAAGACAGAAGGCCAGCTTCCTTCTTCCCATCTCTGAACTCTTCATACTATTTGTTCTCCCCCTCCCAAATGGCTCTTTAGTATTAATTAGAGGCTAATTAGTAAACCATAGATATATGGAAGTGATATCTAGAGGCAGTTGATTTCAATACAACACTTGTGACATCACAGAAGAAGGTAAGGCTCTCCAGGTTACAAGAGATTTTTCATGGAGGCCCTAATGATGATGTCACTGAGAACTGCAATGGCAGACCTGCTGAGCAGATTTCCTTACATTGATCAGATTTGGAGGTGCCCTTTCCAGGAGTGTCTCCTGTGACACAGTGGAAACCTTTTATGCTACATCTCTCTAAAGCTAGGGAGTTCTATCTGCTTTATTAGTGATTACATGCTCTGAATGAAGAAAGTTAGTCAGGGGCTTTTCATGGGTAGAAAAGATCTAGGAACATGGAAGGAAGGAGATTCCTCTGGTGATTAATTTTATTCCCAGTTCCAATCCTGTGACATATGTTCAATCCCTAGGTTTTCTCTGTTTCCCAGGTGCCTGTATTTTCCCTACAGACCTTTAATTGAGTGAATATTGTGTTACATTTTCTGATTGTACATTCATTGACAGGGGAAATTATATATATATATATATATATATATATATATATATATATATATATATATATATTCCTACATGTGTACTCAAAAATTTCATTTTTCTAATTCCATATTTGCAATGAATTTGTGAACAAGCGGGTCACAGATATAGAGTGAATATAACAGTGTAAATATTGTGTACCTCCTTCAAATGATAAACTCCCAAATCCTTATTTTATCCATAAATAACCAGACATCAGTAAAACAAAGGTCAACATGGAATGTGGTTCTGCAGTTCTATTACATATCAGGTCTCTAATATCTACCTTCCAGTTGTTCCAGAGCAAGATTTGAGGGTTTTGGAGGTTTTACCATGATTCTTTCTTCAGACATTATATGTGTATATATATATTATATATTATTATTATATATATATTCAGACATTATATATATATATAATTACATATATATATTTTTTTCCTAAATGTTTACTCAAAAATTCCATTTTCAAATTCAATTTTTTGCAATAATTGTGGCAACAATGGGGGCACAGCTATAGAGAGAATATAAAAGTGTAAATATTGTGTACCTTGTTCAAATGATAAACTCCCATATTCTTATTTTATCCAAAAATTACAACACATCTTTGAAGCAATGGTCAGCATGGGCTAGAGAATGCGGTTCTCTAGTGCCATTAGATATCAGTTCTCTAATACCTACCTTCCTGTGTTCCCAGGAAGAGACTTGAGGGGTTTGGATATTTTACCATGATTCTATATTGAGGCCAAACAATATTCAGGAGGATGTGCAGGATGAGGAATGGCTTGAGGTCCATTGAAACCTCAGCTTCTTAGGTTCATAAGAACAGGAGAGAGTCTATTTGGCAATGTAATTTGTGGATTCTACTTTCTTCACCATGTTTCTCAAAATTCATGTTAAAAATCTGTCTAACCTCATAGTGTAATATATATATATATATATATATATATATATATATATATATATATATATATATATATATATGAGAGAGAGAGAGAGAGAGAGAGAGAGAGAGAGAGAGAGAGAGGAAACCAGTGAACTAAAAACAGATCACTTGTTGGTAGATTTTGAGAAAGGATTACAAGAGCTGAAGGAGCTTTTATTCCAATTAATAAAACAATGTCAACAAACCAGAGTTTTCTGGTACTATACGAATATTCAAAGATTGTACATGGATAGACCTATGGCTCCAACTGCATATGTAGCAGAAAATGTCCTTGTTGGGCACCAATGGAAGGAGATGCCCTTGGTCTAAACTAGGTTTTATTACAAATTCAAGAGAATGTCAAAGGGAAGTAAAGGCAATTATACAAGAAGGGTAGGGGGACCGGTTAGGGATCTTATGGGCAGGAAACTAGGAAAGGCAAAAACATTTGAAATGTAAAATGGAAAAATCAAAGCAAAAAATTGCTAAAAAATAAAAAAAAACAATTAAATAAGTTAAAAATAAGAAAACTGCCGGCTAATCACACATATTTACTGAGAAATCTAAAGGGTCACTATCAGGCAATGGGAGTCAGAGTAATACTAGTGGGAAGACAGATATGATGAAGTAGAAGCACGCCTCCCTCCCAAATACCAGTATCAGACACTAACTGCACTATAGGTATCCAAATAATCGAGGAGTTTACTCTGAGCTGAGGACACAATACTTGTCTTTCACTACGTCCTTAGGACCTTTTTCTTCTGGGCTAAAAAATAAAAGCCACAAGCTCTAAGGAGAAGAACAGTGCCCTTCCCAACACCTGGCTTTTGGGACAAAGATATTAATAATATAAACTCTCAGACTTACAGGAACCACTAGAAGCAGGGAATTCCAGGTGCTTCTGACAGGCTCCAAGCTCCTGTACGCATGTGTGGAAGGCTCAGATCAATTCAATCTCTTCCACATACCTACTCAACTCCTAGCAAGGACTCTGTGAGATTTCCCATGGTCGATATATTTCTTCCTTTTTTTAATAACATGACTGAAGGCCATCTTCGTTCTCCCCATCTCTGAGCTTTTCATCCACTTTGTTCTCACTCCCAAATTGATTTTTCCTCTGAACTACAGGACAATTAGTAAACCCAATAGGTACCGAAGGAATATCCAAGAGGCATTTGCACTCACGACAACACATGTGAAATCAGAGAAGCTAGGGATCTCCAGGATACAAGAGATTTTTCATGGAGTGCCTAATGATTATGTAAATGAGAACTGCCATGGCCTACCTCTAAAGAGATTTCCTTTCATTGACCAGTGTTGACAGTTTCTTTTCAAGGTATGTCTCCTGTGACACTGGGGAAACCTTTATGTACTCCATCTCTCTAAAGCTAGAGAATTCTCTTTGCTTCCATAGTGGATACATGCTCTGACTGGAGAAAGTTTGTCAGGGTCCTGGCATGGGTAGAAATGGTCTAGGAAATTGGAGTGTAGGAGATTCTTCTGGATAATATTTTTATTCCCAGGTCCATTCCTGTGACATACAGTTCAATTTTCTAGGTTTTTTCTGTTTTGTATAGGCCAGTAATTTCCCTACAGACCTTTAGGTGAATGAATATTGTATTTCACTTTCTTATTGTACATTCGTTGATAGATGACTTTATAAATATTCGTGAATATGTACTCAAAAATTTTGTTTTCCAATTCCATTGTCTGCTATGATTTTGGCAAGAAAAGGGGTCCACCAATAGAGTGAGTATAAAAGTCTAAATACTGTGTATCTATTTCAAATGATAAGCTCCCAGATACTTATTTTATCCAAAGATTAAGGAACATCAATAAAACAAAGTGCCACATGGCTGTACATTTCTGTTCTCTAGTCACACTTGATATCTGTACTACACTGTGTACCTTCCTGTGTTCCCTTGGCCAGACTTGAGGGTTTTAGAAGTGGGTTTTCACTTTCTTTGTGTAAATTTCTCAATACAGGACATTATAAATCTTTCTGAATGAGTACTCAAAATTTCTGTTTTCCAATTCCATTTTTCTTCAATGAATTTGTCAAAAATGTGGTTCAGCTATAGAGTGAATATAACAGTGTAAATATTGTGTACCTACTTGAAAAGATAAAGTCCCAAGTACCTCAACTTCAGTATGTTCAAAAGAACAAGAGGGAATCTTTGGCATTGCCATTTGTGGATTCTCCATTCTTGACTTCGTTCAGAGAAACCATGTGAAAATTCCACCTATCCTCATAGCTGTAGGAGCGACCCATGTGTGTGTGTGTGTGTGTGTGTGTGTGTGTGTGTGTGTGTGTGTATAATATATATATATATATATATGTATATATATATGTATATATATATATACATCGCTCATCAAAACTATATAAGATTGATGAAGCTAAGAAGTGCATTCTGTCAGGAACAAGGATGTAGATATTTCCTGAGAGACACAGCTAGAGCATATCAAATACAGAAGTGAGTGTGTAATTGTAAAAATATAAAAATAAAAAAGTAAATTTGTCTCTTACCCTGCTAACTCTGGCACTGAAGTGTCTGAATTTCTCTGCTAGATATATTGGCTGAAATACATTCCCACTCCTCGGCTTCCCAGTGTTTCATGTCGACCACACTTTCCTATACACAAACCCTCACATAAAGAATACACAACACAATAATCTTTGATCCAGTTGATTAGATATAATTGCCCACTTAAAATACAAACCCGGGTACCATCTCTCACTTAGGAACATTAGCAACGACATGTAACTACATAGCAGAATCTTAAATTCACATATCATGGTTTCTCACTTTGTCATCTTCCTTTCTCTCTTTTTTCCTCTAGTCTCCCCCTCTTCCTTCAAACTTCTCTCCCGCCCATTTTTCCTTCTCCTCCCATGATAACCCTCCTTCTATCCTATTTCTGCCACTCACATATACTTTACAAATTCAATGGGGAGGTGGTACTGGTGATGTCACCTGAGTTCTGAGTACAGGACTATGCAGCTGACCTTGCTGCAGTGGAATTAGCATCAAACACAGATAATTTCAGGGCAAACCAAAACGTGAACCCTAGGGGCAATCCTGTGAACTGGAATCAAACTTCTTATTGGCAGATTTTGCGAAAGGATTAGAAGAGGTGAAGGTGCTTTCAATCCCATAGAAACAACAATGTGAATGAATCAGAGCTTTCTGGTAGTAGACCAATATTCAAAGAATGTACATGAACAGACCTATGGCTCCAACTGCATATGATGCAGAGATAGCCTTGTTGGGCAACAGTGGAAGGAGAACCATTGGTCCTGCCTTGGTTTGTCACCCAGTTCAAGTGAATGTCCAGGGGAATAATAGGAGAAGGGTAAGGGGACCGGTAAGGGACCTTATAGTCAGGAAAATGGGAAAGGAAATACTATTTTAAATGTAAATTTAGAAATATCCATTAAAAAAGCAATAAAATTTGTTAATTTTTTGTAATGAAAGAAATAAAAGAAAAGAAAACTGTACTGTAATCACACCTATTAACTCAGAATTTTAAGGGGTCACTGTAAGGGAATAGTAGAGTAATACTAGTGAAAAGACTTATATGATGAAGTTTCATCTAGAAGCATTTCTCCCTCCCAGATATCAGGGCCAGACACAAACTGCATTATTAGAATCCAATGCATGGAGGACTTTACTCTGTGCTGAACACAATACTTGCCTTACCTTTTTCCTTAGGACCTTTTCCTTCTTGGCAAAAGGATAAAAGCCATGAGCTCTCACGAATAACTATATTGTCATTCCCAAAACCTGGATTTTGTGATAAAGAAATGAATTATATATATTATCTGAATACCAAGAAAAATAACAAGCAGGGAAGTCCAGATGCTTCTGAGAGGATCCCTGCTCCTGATTCCCATATGTGGAGGGCTCAGATCAATGCTATCTCCAAAGTGAAACTACTCAATCCCTACCAAAGACTCAAGGAGCTTTCCCATTGACCACGAATTTCTTTGTTTATACCAAGACAGAAGGCCAGGTTCCTACTCCTCATGTCTGATCACTTCATTCTCTGTGTTCTCCCTCCTAAATGGCTGTTTATAATGCATTACAGGCCAACTAGTAAACACTAGATGTACTGAAGGAATATCTGATAGGCAGGTGAAGTCAGGACAACAATTGTGACATCACAAAAGATTCGAGGTCTCTCAAGGATACAAGAGATTTTTCAGGGAAGCCTAATGATGATGTCATTGAGAACCGTCTTGGCTTACTTGCTAAACAACTTTTTTTTTACATTGACCAGATTTGGAGTGACATTTCCAGGAATGTGTCCTGTAAAACAGTGGAAACCTATACATACTACATCTCTGTAAAGCTAGAGTCTTCACTTTTAACATTAGTCGTTACATGCTCTGAAAGGACAAAGTTAGTCAGGGGCTTATCATGGCTAGAAAAGATTTAGGAACATAGAGTGGAGGAGATTCTTCTAGATAATATTTTATTCCCAGGTCCATTCCTGTGACATACAGTTCAATATCACAGGATTTCCCTATTTCCCAAAGGCCAGTATTTTGCATGCAGACCTTAATTGAATGAATATTGTATTTCACTTTCTCATTGTACATTCCTTCTTAAGAGACTATATAAATATTCCTGTGTGTGTACTCAAAAATTCTGTCTCCAATTCCATTTTCACCAAAGAAAAGGACAAAATGAGTATAGAATTCTGTTCTCTAGTCCTATTTGGTATCAGTACAACACTATCTACCTTCCTGTGTTCCCATTGCTAGACTTGAGGGTTGGATGTTTTACCATGATTCTCTCTGAAAACCAAACATAAGATTCCTGAGGATTGGCAGAAAGAAGACCAGTGAAACATCAACTTCAATAGGTTCATAAGAACAAGAGGGAATCTGTTTGGCATTGTCATTTCTGAACTCTATATTCTTGACCTGGTTGCTCAGAATCCACGCCTCCATTCCATCTAACCAAATAGCTTAATGAACCAAAAAAGTATATATATATATATATCAGCCACCAAAACTACATAAGATTCATGTAGCTAAAAAGTGCATTCTGCCAGCAACCGGATATATGTTTCCCTTGAGAGACACAGGTAGATCATGTCAACTACAAAAGTTAATACTGTTGGCAAACAAGTAAACTGAAATAGACCTCTTGTTGGCAGATTTTGAGAAGGGATAACAAGAGCTAAAGGAGCTTTCAAGCCCATAAGAACAACAATGTCAATAAACCAGAGCTTTCTGGTACTAGACCAATGTTCAATGAATGTACACGGACAGAGCTATGGCTCAGACTGCATGTGGCAGAGAATGGCCTTGTTCATCACGAATGGAAGCAGAAGCTATGGTCATCTCTAGGTTTGACTCCCAGTTCAAGAGAATGTGAAGGCGCAGTCAGGGGGTTAGAGAAGAAGGGGAAGGATACGGGTAGGAATCTTATGTGCAGGAAAATGCCAAACAAAATAACATTAAATGTATATAAGGAAACATCAAGTTAAAAAAAGCAATAAAAATTGCTAACACATAAAAAAATGAAAGAAATAAGTAGAGAAAACTAACAGCTAATCAAACCTATTGACTCAGAAAAGTAAAGTGGTAGTCAATGGAAATATTAGTGGAAACACTGAGATGATGAAGTCTCAACTAATAGCACTGCTGCTTCCCAGACTGCACTACAGATATCCAAAACATGGAGGAGTTTACTCTGAGCTAGGGACACAATACCTGTCTCTCATTTTTCCTTAGGACCTTTTTCTTCTTGTCAAAAAGAGTAAAGGCCATGAGCTCTAATGTGCCCTTCCCAACACATGGCTTTTGGAATAAAGAAAGGAATGATATAAACTCTCTGACTTCCAGGAACCATAAGAACAGGGAGTCAGATGCTTCTGAGAGGCTCCGAGGTCCTGATTCCCATAGGTGGGAGGCTCAGATCAAGGCTATCCCTTTATTAATCCCACTAAATCCCTACCAAGTACTCACTGAGTTTTACCAAGAACCACGTATTTGTTCCTTTTTTATACCAAGAAGGTAGGCCAGCTTCCTTCGTTCTCCCCATATCCAATCTTTTCATTCTCTTTGTACTCCTTCCCAAATTGATTTTTACTGTTAATTACAGGCTAATTAATAAACCCTAGAGGTACTTAAGGAATATATGAGAGGCAGTTGCAGTCGTGACAACATTTGGGACATCACAGACAAAGATATGGATCTCCAGGTTAAAAGAGATTTTTCAGGAGGCCTAATGATGATGTCTCTGAGAACTGCCATGGCCTACCTCTAAACAGCTTTCCATACATTGACCAGTTTTGAGAATGCGTTTTCGAGGTATGTCTCCTGTGACACAGGGGAAACCTTTATGTACTCGATATCTCTAAAGCAAGAAACTTCTTTGTCCTTAATTAGTGGTTTCATACTCTGAATGGAGAAGGTTAGTCAGTCACTTGGCATGGGGAGAAAAGATCTAGGAATATGGGGTGGAAGAGTTTATTCTGGATAATAATTCTATTCCCAGGTCCATTCCTGTGACATACACTTCAATTTCCTAGGTTTTCTCAGTTTCCCAAAGGCCAGTATTTTCCCTACAGACCCTTACATGATTGAATAATGTATTTCATTTTCATATTGTACTTTGCTTTGTAGGAGACTATATATATATATATATATATATATATATATATATATATATATTCATATTCCTGAATATGTACTCAAATATTCAGTTTTGCAATTCCATTTTTTGCAATGAATTAGCAACAAAGCGTGCCATGCTATAGAGTGAATATAACAGTGTAAATATTGTGTACCTACTTGATAAAGACCTAAATCCTTATTTTATCCAAAAACTTTGAGACATCAGTAAAGAATAAGACATCAAGCACTGCAGAATGTGGATCTTTAATCCCATTAGATATCAGTTCAATAATATCTACCTTCCTCTTCCCAGGGCCAGACTTAAGGGTTTTGGAGGTTTTACCATGATTCTTTCTTCAGGCCAAACACAAGACTGAGGAGGATGTGCAGGAAGAGGTATGTCTTGATGTCCAGAGAAACCTCAAGTTCAATAGGTTCATAATAACAAGAGGGAATCTGACTGGCATTATCCTTAGCTGATTCTACATTTTTGAACTAGATGCACAGAATCCATCCAAAAATTCCACCTACCACATAGTTATAGGTACCACCAAAAATATATTTATATATATATATATATATATATATTTATATACGTGTATATATATATAGAGAGAGATAAAGGTAAAGATAAAGATCTAGATATAGATATGTGTGTATATATAGATAGATATATATTTATGTGTATATATAGATAGATATAGATATAGAGATATAGATGGAGATAGATATAGAGATAGACAGATAGATAGGAAGATAGATAGAGGAATAGATTGATAGATATATCAGCCATCAAATCTAGATAAGATTGATGAGAGATATATACATACATAGATATGCCACAAAACTACATAAGATTGATGATGTTAAAAAGTGCATGCTGCTAGGAAACGGATATACATCTTTCCTGAGATACCCAGGTAGTGAGTGCCAATTACAGAAGTGAAGGTTATTGTCAAACCAGTGGAATTCAATCGAACCTCTTGTTAGCAAATTTGGAGAAAGAATTACCAGGACTGAATGGGCTTTCAAGTCCATAAGAACAACAATGCCAATGACCCAAAGATTTCTGGTACTATACTAATAATCAAAGACTGTACATGGACCTAACTATTGCTCCAACTGCATATATTGCAGAGAATGGCCTTGGCGGACATCAATGGGAGGAGAAGGTCTTAGGCCTACCAAAGCTGGAACCCCCAGTGTAGGGGAATGTCAGGGTGTGCTGGGGAAGGGAGTGTTTGGTGAGGTGGAGCACCTTTATAGAAGAACTGGTGGGGGAAGGGATAGGAGTGTTTTGACTGGAAAACTGGGAAAGTGAATAATTTTCAAAATGTAAACAAAAATATCCATTTTTATAAAAGGAAAAATAAAAGTTTAACAAGCTGAATAGCCAAAGAGGAATCTCAATCTCACTTGAGAGGGAGAAGTAATGAACCTCTGGAGGGAAGAGTGAGGGTCCTGAGTGAGAAAGGAAATTGTAAGGGAAAGAGGTGAACATGGTCAGATATTGGTGGGGAGTAGGACTGAAGCTGAGTGCCAGCAGAATGAATGGAAACAGGCAACCTCAGGAACTAAAAGGTTGGAGGAGGGGTGTGGCTCTAGAATATTGGAGAGACCTGAGAAGCAAGATACTATCAGGACTCAGTGAAATGTCCAGGAGTGGTTAGCAGGAACTTGTAGAGTCTACCTCCATGTGGAAAAGAGAGCATCAAGTGACGGATAAGATTGCTATCCACAAATCAAAATTCTGACCCATATTTGGTCCTCTTTGAAAGAACTTCAGGGACAAAACCAGAGAAGAGCCTGAGTAAAAGAATTCCAGTGACCCACCATATCTGGGAATCAGATTAAGTACAGGTGTCCAAGGCCTGACCCTATTACTCATGCTTTGACATGTCCACAAAACAGACCTGACATGACTGCCTTCTGAAAGACCCAAAAAACAGCTGAAAGAGTCAGATGCAGACAATTGCACTCAGTCAATGAGCAAAAGCTGCTAACACCTGTGGTCGAACTAGGGAAAAGCTCGAGGAAGCTGAGGAGGGGAGCAACCCTGTAGGAGGACCAGCAGTGTTAACTAACCTGGACCCCAGTGTTTTTTTTCAGACACTGAGCCATCAATGCAGCATCATGCACCAGCTAATATGAAACAACTAAGACTGGATTGCTGGTTCTGGACATGACCAGAGAAGATGCACTTAACCCTCAAGACACTCGAGTCCCCAGGGAGTGGAGAGATCTGGTAGACTGCAGGTGGAGTTGGAGACAGCTTCATCAGAGAGGGAGAGGGATGAAATCTGGATTGTAAAATTCTATGAAATAAAATTTTAAAAAAGAAAATATTAGGGGCTCGAGACCCCAAAAGTACAACAATGTCAAGCAACCAGAGCTTCCAGGGACTAAGCCACTACCTAAAGACTATACATGGACTGACCCTGGACTCTGACCCCATAGGTAGCAATGAATATCCTAGTAAGAGCACCAGTGGAAGGGGAAGCCCTGGGTCCTGCTAAGACTGAACCCCCAGTGAACTAGTCTATGGGGGGAGGGCGGCAATGGGGGGAGGGTTGGGAGGGGAACACCCATAAGGAAGGGGAGGGGGGAGGGGGATGTTTGCCCGGAAACCGGGAAAGGGAATAACACTCGAAATGTATATAAGAAATACTCAAGTTAATAAAAAAAAAAAGAAAATGTAAACTCAAATAAACACTATATTTCCCAACTTTCTTTTTTCCCTTTTTGTCATGGTATTTCATAACAGCAATAGAAACTCTGGCTAAGACATGGTATTTTGGACAAAGGTGTGCAAATGCTAATTAGAGAAGGATGACATCTCTGTGGAGTCAAGTAGCATGATGTGATTCAAACTTCCTTATTCAGAGGTAGCAAAAGACAGGGAATTTCTAAGACTAAGTTTACTATCATGACATAGTGAACCCTTTTAAATCCAAACACTAGGGGATCCATGATATCTGGAAACAAATCAAAAGACTGGGAATATTAAAAGGGAAGAATATTGTTGAAACATTCATGGAAGAAATGAAATTCATATCTATTAGATTACCACAAAGAGGTTGAGCCTTCTGATTACTGCCTGCTACCCAACACAATCCATATTCTCTTTTATTCCTTCCAAAGTAATAATAGATTAAGTAATAAGAATCTATATCTAGAGAGAAAATTTGAATTTAATGTGAACTTAACTCCAAAGATATCACTGTTTGTATGGGTGTATTTTGTTTACCTCATTTATTATAAAAATAATTTGTGTAAGACTGTCAATTGGAATTGCTTGGAAAAGTTCCTATAGCTTGCAGGTATGGTTTACCTTTAATGAGTTTACGGTAGCAGTGAATTCCATTTGTTTATATCATTGTTTCTTCAACATTTAATTATGAAAATGACAATAGTCAGATTAATTCTCAAACACTTGGATAATTTTTCACTTACGAAAGGAAATGATTATTGAAGAACTGCAGCAATTATCTTTCTCACTACTGATGGACTTTCTTCATGTACACTGGTATTGGCTTTTGGGAAAAGAAAGCAAAATTCATTTTGAATGTCTCAAGTTAGCAAAAGTATTTTAGAAAAAAGTCATTGTACTCTAATAATGGAGATATTTATCTAATGGAAAATAAGTTTTAAAAGAATTTAAAAGGATAGCATTTGGGTTCTTTTTTAACTGTCCTACAAGAAATAAAATGGAGTTTGTTCATTTTGTTTTTTAATGTTCCAAATGAGTTCTAATGTAAGGGTATAATTCTGTGACATAGAAATATTGCATACACAATAGCCATCCCATCAAATTACTCTTGTTAATTTTGATTTTGCATTCCCTTGCAATTCAGAATAAGTATCTTACATTTTCTTGCATTTTACCAATTGGGTATTCTCATTTCTCAAATAACATGCTTTTACATTGTTATCTCAAAATATTTACAAACAAATTTGCAAAAATATATGTACTACAGAGTTTCCTTTATGCATGTACTTAATATCAAAATATATCATGTAAACTTTACCTATTGTGATTCCATTCACCATGACACATCACATTTATTCTGCTTCTACTTGTTTGACAAATACACCCGCACACAAATGGTTGTTGCTATCACAGAGCAGACAAAAATTTGGCAACACAGAATGTTGCAATAAAAGTCAATCAATTATAATTGAAGCAGTAAGTCAGGTAGAAAATTAAAGCATGCTGTCTGGAATACAGTTCTGACCAAACAAAACTTCACACGTGTGAGCTTTAAAATTTAAATAAAATATAATGTATGACAATATGAACCCATTCTAAAATGATCATCCTTATGTCCCTTTAGAAGATCTAAAATATTTATAGTATTCTTTTGGATGTATAAGGGCATTTTATATTTTATAGTGAACGTTTTCTTAGTGTCACTTGTCTCTTTACATTCTTACTTGCTTACAATTAGATAATGGATAGCCAATATTCCATCCCAGTCTGTAAGACTTAGATGCTGTATTTCACCACTCTACCACAGCACATTTAACAATTTTTTTAAATTAATTCATCTCCTAATATTATTCTAAGTATGAAAGTCATATACACAAACAGTACTGCTTCTTGTAAGGAATTATATCTTAGGATTTAATTCAATCAATTAATAATTTTATATTTTCACAGTTTATTTGTTTGCCATAGTCTGTATAGTCTACTTTCCCTTGGAAAAATATAAGATGTTTGAAATTTTTGCTGCTGCTACAAATATATTACTGTAGCTGAGTAATCTGTACATCAGTTTCTCCTCAGAGGGACAGAGACAATTCCAATCATTTACAACTATTGGGTAATCCAATATGTGATCAGATGAGAAAAATTAAGACAGTGTAGATGCTTTGACCATGTTTCCAATATAAAAGTTTAAAAACACTTAAAACCTATGAGCTGTAATGGTATTGCTAACTCTTAAAACCACCTCAATAGCAGTTACTTATTCTTACTCTTGTATGAAATAAAATACAGTTAGTTAGAAAAAGGTGACAAAAAGATGCTTTTGAATATAAAAGCCTGACTCTGCCTATCGATAAAGATGATAATTATCAAAACTACGATTTCAAGGAAATTTACAAAATAATGTGTGCAAGATATGGAGCTCATCTGTTAATTTTCCTCTTCTGTTTGGCAAAAAGAACACGCCATCTAGTTGTATGGATAAGTCAGGTTTATATTATAGAACCTCAGCCTAAGTATACATGTTTTTTCAAGCATCTACTAGCAGGGTCACATACCTTCAATTTTATTTTTCAATTTTCATCTAAAAATTCCATTCCAAACAATGATCCCAGTGTGGTGGGAAGTTGTGTTAGAGGTTTTAATTTTTGTCTAGTTCTATGTTTGTTTGTTTGTTTTTTTTTACTTGAAAACAAATTATCAATGCCAAGGCCTCTGCATGTTTCTGTGACCTAGCTCCACATATGGTTTGTCGGATTACAGGATGGGTACACCACACATAAAAAAACAAAAAAAAAAAACAAAAAAAACAAGTTTCTTAAGATTTGAAAAACACAATTTATTCTGAATAATATATATTAACTTTTTTCTAAAAGTGCTAAAATGATACAATCATAATATAAATACATGACCTTAACCGAATTGAAAATTCACCAGAAGAACAAAAATTAAAAAAGAATGAATAACAAAACTTCCAACCAAACCAAGCAATGTTAATACCTGAAGAAAACAAAACTCAAACCAAAAACAAAACACAGTTATTAAGCTAAGCAGTATTCTTTTGTTGAAGTTTTAGCATTACAGTCATACCCTGTGGCTGGTCTTGGGAAGAGAGCGGGAAGACAGTCAGTCACCAATTGTAATAGAGTTTTAAAGATGAATCTAGCTATGCCTCTTTGGGGCCTTTACAGGTCAAGGACTTCCAAAGCTAATATGAGAAATGTGCCGTGTTTGGTTTCTAGATTTTGAATATCTCTTGACTGATTTCCAATAATAAACTTAAAAATCCCTCAGAACAAGAATGAAATTACCCTCTGAGACTCCTCCTGGATGCCCAGCAGTTTTTGATGTGCTTCAACACTTCTTTGAAACCCTCACATATTCATGCTCAGTGTGAAGGGAATTCCAATGTCTGAATGGAAACTCACTTCCCTTTCCTACCTGGGGTACAGCATTTACTCAGCTCAAACATTTTCACTCCCAAGGAGATAAAGATTTTAAACCTTCGACCTCTAAATGTGTACCACTAAATTAATAGCATATAATTTCTACCATTTAAATTCTTCCTAATGCATATTGCGTTAAGCCCTTAGCTTTCTTCATTTTAGTAATAGGTTCTGGATTAGGAAGTCTTTATTTAGCTACAATGTTTCTCCTTGGCTTTGTACCTGCTGCTCAGTCTTAGGTACAGGATTTACCCAAGCACAAGTTTCTCCCTTTTGAATTAACGTGTTGCCAGTATGGTTTCTTAGGTTTTTCAACTTGAAGAATTGTCAAATCTCTTAGTGTCCTGACAGAGTTATGACTAGTAATGAACTGGTTCAATCCTACAATCATGAGAACTGAGGAAATACAGGTCCATAAAATCAAAATTGAGTCACTAGACATCTCTGAAATGTTGTTTTCAAAGTGGGATTCAGTTGTTACTGTGTCAAATCATTTCTCTTAAACTTTAAAATGTGTTCATGCACAGAATTCTTTCTCAAGAAAGGAGGAGGAATTCTGTATTCTTTCATTGACATTGAGTTTGAGTCACTTGTGCAGTATACACCTCATATCTTGGATCAATCCAGCATGTCCCAACAGCACAGACCAAGTCACTTATTTGTAGTATGTGAGTGTGTGTGTGTGTGTGTGTGTGTGTGTGTGTGTGTGTCTGGTCACTCCATGGTAACTCCTGCTACATGTTGGAGAAGCACACTTCTTCAAAGATACCATGGCCACCTTTGTTTTGCTTGCCTCTTTAACATATCTAATCACTTCAAATTGCACCATTTACTTATACCTCTGGTAAACAGATAAAACTCATAATATCCTCCAATCTTCATGGGGATTCAGAACTCAATGATAAATAATTTTTGGAGTCTTTATATTCAAATTTTGTCCTAAAACTCATTAAGAATTTATTGTTCTGTAAATGCAATTCCAGCTGGTCTTTTGGACTTTTGAGTTTCATGGCCAGAAATCATCAGCTAAATGCATTCTCTCCATTTTTGGCATGTTCAGGCTATGGTTCCTGAATGTCATGTTTGCTGTGACTACCTAGTTATACAGTCTTATGATATGCAAGTGAGTTCTCATATAGTTTCCTTAATAGTCAATGGTTCTGATCAGAATCTGTAAAGTGGGGAATCAATCTCTTTGTGTTAAACGTAGGTTGCAAACTGTCTCTGGATACTTTTTAAATAGCATCTTGCATATGTGCATGTCCTTTTTAGGTGGTTTTTTCATTATCTATTAACAGTCTATATATCATAGCATCAGATTATTTTAAGTTTCCATATGAAGTGATTTCCTGTCCCTCCTGGAGTAGAATTGTGTGGGGATATAAAGATCAATCTGTGCAGCCCTACGCAATTCTTCTTAATATATTTTCATCTATGGATGGTGTATTTCTACAACCTTTGATATCCTGCCTTTTATACACCTTCCTTCACCCATTTAAATAAAAATATTTTCATCTATGGATGGTGTAATATCTTCAACCTTTGATAAACACACTTTTATGCACCTCCCTTCACCAGTGTAAAAGAAAAATAATTACAGCAGAACGATCCTGTAATAGTTTGGATACTACATGATTCCCTTAGCTAAAATGTGACTATGCATGCTTATTCAGACTCAAAGATATCAATGGGGGATGTCACTGACTAAAAATATCAACTACTACTCAGATGTCCTCTATGTATACAGTCAGAGGAACATTTATTTCAGTTCAGGTGTGGAACTGATGAATTCAAAGCCATTTTCTAAATTAGAAAAAAATTACTAAGACAGGGTTTGAGGGAATGCTTTCATCTATGTACAACATTAATTTCAGCCTCACATATAAATGTGTGATGTGAAGTAGTTGCAACAATGTACTGGAGAAGGAAAAAATATACTTTTGGGTATGGTCTTTCTGAACTAGAGTATGATATCAATACAAACTTCTGTGACAGATTTTAAAGCACATATGAACATATGAGAATTCCAGCAGAGTAAATCTTGCTTAAGATAATACCCTTCGGGATATTTGTGACCCTCATCGGGACCAGTTACTGTTAGGTATCAGAGTTCTGACTCATTTTTAAGTTTTCTTTTTATCTCATGCTAATTTTTGATCCTTTCTTTTCCCCATTGAATAGTTAGTCAACAGGCCTGTTTACCAGATATCAGCTGCATGACCAGAGGTTGGTTGCAATTTACCTCACTGCCGAATTAAAAAAAATACAAGGATTTTTTTTTTATGAGAAGTCCTTGAAATTCTAGAATGTAGAATGTTGTTGTCTGTGGCTTTCCTTGTGTATATGAAGCTAGAAAATAATTTATGAATCTAGAAGACAAGGTGTAAATGACTGCCTGTAAATCCCAGTAACTAAGAAAGAAGCCTGGAGACAGTTGTGCTATTGAGACTTGATACAGAGTGGCCTATACCATTGTGAGACACTAGACTTCCATGAGCAAATCCTTAGCCTGGAAAATGTAGTTATGGTGGTCCAGAAAAAAAACACAGATTTTCCCCTCTGTCTGCCTCTCATTACTCTGATCTCCCATGTCACAGGAGGCTGAATGGTCTTCCACATACCCTGAGATGCAGCTCACAAGGGACAGAATCTATCTTCAGCGGTGCTTCATCTGAGTCTACCCTTGGATTGTGGATGGTATTCAGGAAGTGAACTGACAGGTTATACTTTGCCTAGCTTGGTGTCAACGTTCAGACATGAGACCCAACTTTGTGATAGTCAACACTTCCATGTTTCCATTGGGTGGGCAGTGTCACAATGGCCAGATGTTGTCTTGTCACACCTCTCATATACTTCATGTGACCAAGTTGATAGACTCCTTCAGCTTATTCACAGATCAACAGGATGCAACTTTGCTTCAGGGCCTTCATGTCTGGCCACAGAAGAAAATGAAAAGCCAATTGAAAAATGTCACAGTTAACAGTGATAATGTAGCCATGCCAGGGCATTTCCTCCAAGTTTAACTTTCAAGTATATTATTTTATTGCAGATTATGCTACTCTTTCTAGAAGGTCATGTTGTGGGAGAATATTTGGATGCTTCTCCCATCCACTGTTTATAGATTTCATACATGGACTCCTTTTAGTGACAAGATTTCTGTAAACTTACATACAAACTAACCATTTAAGCACACAAACTTAAAATCACACACACACACACACACACACACACACACACACACACACACATGGTGTAGTGATAATAGAGATGTCAGTGTCAGACACAAACTGCACTATAGGAATCCAAAGCATGGAGGAGTTTACACTGAGCTGCGGACACAATACTTGTCTTTGCCTTCTTCCTTAACACCTTTTTCTTCAGGGCAAAAATAATAAAAGCCATGAGCTCTCAGGAAAACAACTGTGCCTATTCCAACCCCTGGTTCTTGGAATAAAGAAATTAATGATTTAAACCCTCTGACCTTCAGGAACCATTACAAGGAGGGAAATCAAGATGCTTCTAAGAGTATGACAGCTCCCAATTCCCATAGGTGGAAGGCTCAGAACAAGGCTATCTCTTCATTGGAACCACTCAAACCCTACCCAGGAATAGTGGAGTTTTCCCAAGGACCACACATTTCTTCCTTTTTTAAACGAAGATAAAAGGCCAGCTTCCTTCTCCCCATCTCTGATATCTTCATCCTCTTTATTCTCCCTCCCAAATGGCTGTTTACTCTGAATAGAAGGCTAATTGGTAAATGCTAGAGGTACTGAAGGAATATCCAAGGTGCAGTTGAAGACACAACAACACTTGTGACATGACAGAAGAAGCTAGGGCTCTCTAGGATGCAAGAGATTTTTCAGGGAGGTCCTAATGATGATGTCACTGAGAAGTGCCATGGCCTTCCTGCTTACAGCTTTTCTTACATTGACAGGTTCAAGAGTGCATTTTCCAGGTATGAATCCTGTGAAACAGTGGAAACATTTATGTACTCCATCTCTCTACAGGTAGAGACTTCATTTGCTTCATTAGTGGTTACATGCTCTTAATGGAGAAAGTTAGTCAGGGGCTTGGCATGGGTAGAAATGTTTTACGAATGTGGAGTGGAGGAGATTCTTCTGGATAATAATTTTATTCAATGGACCATTCCTGTGACATATCACAGGAATCAATTTCTTAGATTTTCTCTGTTTCCCAAAAGTTAGTGTTTTCACTACATACCCTTAATTGACTGAGAATTTTATTACATTTTCTTATTGTACATTCCTTTATATTGGGACTTTATGTATATTCCTGACTGTGTTCAAGAATTCTGTTTTCCAATTCAAGTTTTTGCAATGATTTTGGCAAGAAAGTGGGCTCAGCTATAGAATAGAATGAATTTAACAGTATATTTATTGTGTACCTCCTCCAAATGATAAACTCCCAAATCCTTATTTTATCCAACAATTACCAGACATCAGTAAAGCAAAGAACAAAATGGATTACAGAGTGTGGTTCTGTACTCCCATTAGATATCAGTTCATGTGTTCCCATGGCCAGACTTGAGGGTTTTAGATGTTTTACCATAATTCTTTCTTCAGGCCAACCATAAAATATAGGAGGATGGTCAGGGAGATGAATGGCTTGAGGTCCAGGCAAACCTCAACATCTACACTTTCATCAGAAAATGAGGAAGTCTATTTGGCACTGTTGTTTGTGGATTCTAAATTCTTGACCTAGTTGCTCAGAATCCATGTTAAAATTCCATTTAACCTCCAAATTGTAGGAGCCACCAAATGTGTATATATATATATATATATATATATATATATATATATATATATATATGTGTATATATTAAATATCTATAACAAATATATATATTAATATATATACATATATATATATAGATATATATATAGATATATGCCACCAAACTAGGTATGATTGATGAAGCTCAGAATTGCATCCTGACCAGTACTTTATATAGATCTTCCCTGAGAGACACAGCTATAGCATGTCAAATACAGAAGTGAGTGATAGTAGCAAAACAGTGACCTTTAAATTCATGTCTTGATGGTAGATTTTGAGAAAGGTTTACAAGAGCTGTGTAAGTGAGGGATCTGAGGGTACCTGGAAGAGAATTGGGCACAAGCAACGTGAAGAAGGATGCCAAGGCAAGAATCTGAACCACACGTCAATTTTATTTTTCTCCATGGCTGAATTTATACCATAACAGGGGTAACAGAGGGAGGGGGAAGTAAGAAACATTTATGCAGGTCAAGGACACAATATTCCTGTGGTCAAAAAGCGGCCGATATTGACAGAATGTCAGAAAGTTCACCGATTTGTCAAATTATTAGTCGTCAGGACAACTTTATCACATTATTATTTTTCTTGACCACCAAATTTGTAATAATCTCCTGTTCCAGACTGCGTATTTTCCATGAACCCAGTCATACTTAACTCTAACCATAATAATAACATGAACAATGTAGGGCTTAAATGGCATCACTCCCGACATTTACTCTTTCCTTACAATCAAATGAATAGGTGTCAAATGGTTGTGCTTGTCCTGGAATGAACCTCTCGAGAACTTTGTCTGTCTTAGGTTGGAGTGATATTTGTCACATGGCCAAGAGAATCTTTTAGTCAGGGTCCTTCATGGGATAAGGCAGCAACTAATGGCACCACACAGTCCCATGTCTTTGGCCCTTTATTCGTGAATATATCACTCCATTACACGTCATTGACTATCCAGGTTAGCACACAGGGTTTACACTTCTTTGACTTTCAGCAAAGGCATCATGACAGTAGGCAGAAAAGAATATTGGCCTCATATTGAAGGACAAATATATCCTTACTTGGGCTGGGAGGAGATGTGTAGATGAGCATGTCCCTCATCAAAGCCTCTTCCATAGCTAGCCTATGATAATATACCTGAATAGAAAACTGCCAGCTAATCATATCTATCGACTCAGAAATCTAAAGGGTCATTGTCAAGGAATGATAGTCAGAGCAGTACAAGAGAATATATATGCACCACAAAAAAGATAATATTTATAAGCTATGAAGTAGTGCATGCTGCCAGAAACCAGATATAGATTTTTCCTGGCACAAACAGCCAGAGCATGTCAAATACAGAAGTGAATGCTAGCGGCAAACTGAAAATGGAACTTTTGTTGGTAAATTTTAAGAAAGGGTTACATGAGCTTATGGTGCATTAAACCCCCTAAGAACATCAATGTCAATGAACCAGAGCATTCTGGTACTAAAACAATAATCAAAGTGTTCGTGGACAGACCTATGGCTCGAAATGCATATGTAGCAAAAGATTGCCTTGCTGGGCACCAATGGAAGGAGAAGACCTTGGTCCTGCCTAGGTTTGACTGATAGTTCAAGGGAACTTCAAGGAACAGTAAGGGGGATTAGAGAAGAAGGGGAGGGGGACCACTTAGGGATCTTATGGACAGAAAAGTGTGAAAGGAAATAACATTTGAAATGTAGATATAGAAATATCCAATTAAAAAAGCAATAAATTTTGCTAAAAATTAAAAGAAAAATGAAATAAATAAAAGAAAAGAGAACTTCCAGCTAAACACATCTATGGACTCAGAAATCTAAAGAATCACTGTCAGGGAATGGTAGTCAGAGTAATACTAGTCGAAAGATTGAGATGATGAAGTCTCAACTAGAAGCAGGTCTCTCTCCCAGATATCGGTATCAGACACAAACTGCACCATAGGTATCCAGAGAATGGAGAAGTTTACTCTGACCTGAGGACACAATACTTGTCTTTCTCTTCTTCATTAGGAGTTTTTTTTACTGGACTAAAAGATTAAAAGCCATGAGCTGTCAGTAAAACAAATGTGCCAAGATGAAAACCTGTCTTCTGGAATAAAGAAAGTAATGATATAAACTCTCTGATTTCCAGGAACCATAACAAGCAGGGGAGTCCAGATGCTTCTGAGAGTCTCCAATCTCCTAATTCCCATATGTTGAAGGCTCAGGTCTAGGCTATCTCTTCAGTGATCCACTCAACCCCTACACAGGACTCACTGAGCTTTCCCATTGACCACATATTTCTTCCATTTTTAATACCAAGACAGAAGGCAAGGTTATTTCTCCCCATCTCTGATCTCTTTTTCCTCTTTCTTCTCCCTCCCAAATGGTTGTTTACTCTGAATTAGAGGCCAACATGCAAATCCTAGAGGTAAGGAAAGAATATCTGAGAGGCTATTGTTGTCACGACAACACTTGTGACATCATAGAAAAAGAAAGAGCTATTCAGGATACAAGAGATTTTTCAGGGAGTGCCTAATGCTTATGTCACTGAAAGATGCCATGGCCTACCTGCTGAACAGTGTTCCTTAGGAGAACCAGATTCAAGGCTGCACTTTCCAGGAGTGACTCCTGTGACACAGTGGAAACCTTCATTTTCTACATCTCTCTAAAGCTAGAGACTTCTCTTTGCTCCATTAGTGGTTAAAAGTTCTGAATGGAGAAAGTTAGTCAGGGGTTTGGCCTGGGTAGAAATGATTGAAGAACATGGAGTGGAGGAGATTCTTCTACATAATATTTTTATTCCCAGTTTCATTACTTTGAAACACAGTACAAATTTCTAGGTTTTCTCTGTTTCCCAAAAGTCACTATTTTCCATACAGACCTTTAATTGAATGAATATTGTGTTTCACTTTCTTATTATACATTCCTTGATAGGGGACTTTATAAATATTCCTCAATGTGTACTCAAAAATTCAGTTTTCCAATTCCATTTTCTGCAATGATTTTGGTAACAAAGGAGGCCCAGATCTAGAGTGAGTATAACAGTGTAAATATTGTTTAACAACTTCAAATGATAAACTCCCAAATCATATTTTATCCAAATATTACCAGACATCAATACAGCAAAGGACCACATGGACTGTAGAATTCAGTTCTCTAGTACCATTTGATATTAGTATTACAATCAAACTTTATGTGTTCCTGTGCCCAGACTTGAGGGTTGGATGTTTTACAATGATTCTTTCTTAAGGCCAAACCTAAGAAAATGGAGGATGAGCAGGGAGAAGAATGGCTAGAGGACAAGTGAAACCTCATCTTCAATACATTCAAAAGAAAAGGAGGGTGTCTATTTGACATTGTCATTTGTAGATTCTACATTCTTGACCTTGTTGTACAGAATGCATATTAAAATTCTACATAATGTCATAGCTGTAGGAGCCAACAAACTCTCTCTCTCTATATATATATATATATATATATATATATATATATATATATATGTGTGTGTGTGTGTGTGTGTGTGTGTGTGTGTGTGTGTGTACATACATATACATATATATATATCAGCTACCAAAACTAGATAAGATTGATGAAACTAATTAGAAGTGTATTCTGCAAGGAACTGAATATACATATTTCCTGAGAGACACAGCTTGAGTACGTCAAATAAAAATTTGAATGTTAGTGTCAAAGCAGTGAACTGAAAACATCCTCTTGTTGGTAGATTTTAAGAAGGATTAAAAGAGTTGAAGGGGATTTTAACCTCATAAGAAAAACAATGCCCATGAACCAGAGATTTCTAGAAATAAACCAATATTCAAAGACTATATATGGGAAGTCCTAGACTTCAATTGCATCTTTAGCAGAGGATGACCTCTTTGGGCACCTATGGAAGGAGAAGCGCTTGGTCCTCCCTAGGTTTGAATCCCAGTTAAATGGAATGTAAATGCGCAGTAAGTGAGGTTATAGCAGAAGGAGAAGAGACCGGTTAGGGATCTTATGGGCAAGAAATAGGACAGAGAAATAATATTTAAAATGTAAATATAGAAATATCCAATAAAAAAAGTAATATAATTTGCTAAAAAAATTAAAAAAAAATGAAAAAAATTAAAGAAACGAAATCTGCCAGCTAATCACAACTATTGACTCAGAAATCTAAACGGTTGTTATCAGGGAATGGTAGAGTAATACTAGTGGAAAGACTGAGATGATGAAGTCTCAGGCAGAAGCACTTCTCTCTCCCAGATATCAGTGTCAGACACAAACTTCACTATAAGAATCCAAAGCATTGACAAGTTTTCTCTGAGCTCAGGACACAATACTTGTCTTCCCTTTCTTCCTAAAGAACTTTTCCTCTGGCCGAAAAGAATAAAGGGCATGAGCTCTCAGAAAATCATCTGTGCCCTTTCCAAAACTTGGCTTTTGAGATATGGAAATTAATGATATAAACTTTCTGACTTCCAAGAAAAATAACAAACAGTGAAGTCCAGATGCTTATGAGAGGCTCCCTGCTCTTAATCCTCATATGTGGAAGGCTCAGATCAAGGCTATCTCTTCAGTGATCCCACTCAAAGTCTACCCATGTCTCACTGAGCTTTCCCATACACCAGATCTTCCTTCCTTTCTTTATACAAGACAGAAGGCCAGCTTCCTTCGCCCAACTCTGATCTCTTCATGCTCTTTGTTCTCCCTCTCATATGGATGTTTACTCTGTATTAGAGGCCAATTCGCAAACCCTAGAGGTACTGAAGGAATACCTGAGAGGCAGATGCAGTCACAACAACACTTGTGACATCACAGAAGAAGATAAATCTCTACAGGATACAAGAGATTTGTCAGGGAGGGTCTAATGATGATGTCACTGAGTACTGCCATGGCCTACCTACTAAACAGATTTCCTTATATTGACCAGATATGGAGTTCCCTTTCCAGGAGAGTCTCCTGTTACACAGTGAAAACCTTTACATAACACATCTCTCTAAAGCTAGAGACTTCTCTCTGCTTCATTAGTGGTTACATGCTCTGAATAGAGAAAGTTTGTCAGGGGCTTGGCATGAGTAGAAAAGATCTAGGAACAAGGAGTGAAGGAGATTCTTCTGGAGATTAATTTTATTCCCAGGTCCAATCATGTGACAGATAGTTCAATACCCTAGGTTTCCTCAGTTTTCCATATTCCAGTATTTTCCCTACAGAACTTTACTTGAGTGAATATTGATTTACATTGTCTGATTGTACATTCATTGCCAGGAAACATTATATATATTCCTGCGTGTGTACTCAAAAATTTCATTTTTCCAATTACATTTTTTTTGCAATGAATTCGGCAACAAACTTCGCCCAGCTATAGAGTGACTAAACAGTGGAAATATTGTGTATATACGTCAAATGATCCACTCTCTAATCCTTTTTTATCCAAATATTACCAGACATCAATAAACCAAAGGACCATATGGACTGTACAATTCAGTTCTCTAGTCACATTTGATATCTGTACTGCACTATCTACCTCCCTGTATTCGGATTGCCAGACATGAAGTTTTAGATGTCTTACAATGATTCTTTCTTAAGGCCAAAAATAAGAAACTGGAGGATGGCAGGGTGAAGAAAGCTTGAGGAACAGTGAAACCTCAACTTCAATTACAGGAGAGAGTCTATATAACATTGTCATTTGCAAATTCTACATTCTTGATCTAGATGTGCAGAATCCATGTTAACATTCCACCTAACCAAATAGCTGTAGGAGGCACCAAAAGTGTAAATATATATGTATATGTATGCGCCACCAATAGTACGTAAAATTGATGAAGATAAGAAGTGTATTCTTCCAGAAAACTGATATAGATATGATATGAGAGACACAGCTAGAGCATGTCAAATACAAAAGTGAATGGTAGGAGCAAACCAGTAAACTGAAAATGGACCTCTTGTTAGTAGATTTTGAGAAAGGCTAACAAGAGCTGAAGGGGCTTTCAACTCCTTAAGAACAACAATGCTAATGAAACAAAGCTTTCTTGTATGAGACCAATATTGAAAGACTGAACGTGAACAGACCTATGTCTCCAACTGCAGAGAATTGCCTTGTTGGGCACCAATGGAAGAAGAAGCCCTTGTTCCTTCCTTGGTTTGATTCACAGTTAAAGAGAATTTGAAGGGACAGTAAGAGGGGTTATAGAAGAAGTGGAGAGGGACCTCTTAGGGATCATATAGGAGGAAACTCTTAAATAAAATAATATAATTGTAAATAGAGAAACAGACAGTTAAAAAACAAATAATATTTGTAAAATATTAAAAAATAAGAAATAAAAGAAAAGAAAACTGCCAGCTAATCACAGCTATTGACACAGTAATCTAATTGGTCACTGTCAGGGAATGGTAGTCAGAGAAATAATATTGTAAAGACTGAGATGGTGAAGTCTCAACTAAAAGCACTTCTCTCTCCCAGATATCAGTGTCAGACACACACTGCACAATAGATATAGATAGCATGGAGGAGTTTACTCTGAGCTAGGGACACAATACTTGTCCTTCCCTTTTTCCTTAGGTCCTTTTTCTTCTTGTCAAAAAGAAAAATATCCATGAGCTCTCAGGAAGAAAACTGTGCCCTTCCCAACACTTGGCTTTTGGGATAAAGAAATTAATGATAGAAACTCTCTGACTTCAAGGAACCATGACTAGCAGGGAAGTCCAGATGCTTTTGAGAGGTTCCCAGCTCCTGATTCCCATATGTGGAAGGCTCAGATCAAGGCTGTCTCTTAAGAGAAACCAGTCAACCCCTACAAAGGACTCACATAACTTTACCATGGACCACGTATTTCTTCTTTTTTATACTAAGACAGAAGGCCATCTTCCTTCTCCGCATCTCTGATCTCTTCATCCTCTTTTTTTTCTCTCCCTAATGGCTGTTTACTCTGAATTATAGATCAATTAGTAAACTCTGGAGATACTGATGGATTATCTAAGAGGCAGATGATGTCACAACAGTTGTGACATCACAGAAGAGATTAGGGGTCTCCAGGATACAAGAGATTTTTCATGGAGGGCCTAATGATGATGTCACTGAGACCTGCCATGGCCTACCTGCTAAACAGCTTTCCTTACATTTACCATTTTCGAGAATGCCTTTACCAGGAGAGTCTCTTGCGAAACGGTACAAACCTTTACATACTACATCTCTCTAAATCTAGAGACGTCTCTTGTCTTCATTAGTGGTTACATGCTCTGAATGGAGATAGTTAGTAAGGGGCATGGCATGTGTAGAAATGACTTAGGAACATAAAGTATAGGAGATTCTTCTAGATAATATTTTTATTCCCAGGATCATTCCTGTGAGATACAGTTACATTTTCTAGGTTTTCTCTGTTTTCCAATGGGCAGTATTTTCCCTATAGATAATTAATTTACTGAATATTGTATTACAAAAATGTGATCATGGTTTAGTTTTCTTCTCTTGCATAGTGCTGAAAAAAGTGATAACCAATACAGTATTAGAACAAATATTACATAGTCACCTAAAGAAAACAAAGTACTCCCAAAACCAACGAAACTTCATAAGTAAGCAATTTGAATTTACAGAGAAATGGTTAAGTATTATTGTATTATTTATCTTTAAAAGTACTCTTATAAGAATCTTTAAAAAAACAGAAATATAAACATCTGTATAAAAATGTCATATCTCATTTTTTTTAGGCACAGGGGCTGATTCCATGATTTAACTCTTATGAATAAAGCACTGCAATGAGCAAAAAAAAAAATGTCATATCTGCTTTAAAAGATCAGAATGCACATCTGTGATTGGCAATCCTTATTAAGTCCTATCAGGAAGATTTGGTAAAAGCTGGGTCAGAAATCAGTCATCAACAGTCCAGCCATTGTGACAGTCACACCATTAGTCTGTGCCACCATTGTTTTTGATCCCTGACCTTAAAAGGTCCCAGACTTTCTGAACTACTAATTGTTTCATACATTGTTTTTTATATCAGAGTCAGTAGGGAAAATATCTTAGCCAGCTTCACAAACAGTTTTATTTTTCTAAATCCTTTTTTAGGGTTGTGGTCCTCACTGATCATTCTACATTTCCTTGGGCAATGATAGAAGCACTGATTTTCCCCAGAGGCAATTGCTAAAAGACATGCACCACTGTTATTGCAAATGCCAATGGCACTGCCCTCTGAGTGGTTGGAAGCTCCATGAGGATTTTCATGCACTTCTTAGATTAAGACAGAATGAGTGCAATAACTGAGCGACACTCTGCATGAAGTCCTCGTGGGTTTCATGGCTCACCAAGGTCCAACAAGAGTGTGCTGAAGAGTGGGTCATACCCCAGTATTTCTAAAGCTCTGTGCCATTTTTCCTTCACAGGCCTTGCCAATACTCCATGTCAGAACAAAATTTGAACCATGCTTTTACCCTGGATATAATTTCAAATACTATACTGAATAGGGATAGTGGGCAGCCTTACATTGTCCTTGACTTTAATGAAATTGCTTTATGTTTCTTTCCATTTAGGTTGATGTTGGGTACCGGCCTGCTGTCCATTGCCTCTATTATGTTTCTACATAGGACTCGTATCCCTGATTGCTCTCATGCTTTTAACATGAAGGGGGGTTGGAATATTTTTGCAAACTTTTTCAGCATCTAATGAGATTATCATGTGATTTTTTTTCTTTCAGTTTCATTATATAGTGAATTATATTTATGGATTTTCAGAAATTGAACCAACCCTGCCGCCCACTAGAAATTAATAATTACACAGCTTAACCTACAGAAAGGCTCTCACATTCACATGCATACTCCAAAATCTCCCCCCCAAAAAAAAACAAAAACAAAAAATGCAAACAAAAAGAACATGCACCCTACTGAACAGATGTAATACTCACATACATACTCAAACATCCCAATCGAAAACACAAAAACCAAAAAAAAATGCAAGCAAAAAAACCCTACTCCCGCAACATCTCATTATTACCTTTAAGCATTAATGTCATCTACTCAACAGTAAAAGGACACAGGATAACACAATGGATTTAAAAACAGGATCCATCCTTTTGTTGCACTCAAGAAACACAATCCAGCAACCGAGATAGACACAACCTCAGACCAAGTGTTTGGAAAAGGTTTTCCAGGCAAATGGACACAAGGAACAAAATGGTGTAGTCATTATAACATCCAGCAAATCAGACTTTCTACCAAAAGTAATCAAAAGAGATGGGGAAGGACACTTCATATGCATCAGAGAAAATATCCACCAAAATGACATCTCGATTCTGGATGTCTATAAGACAAAGACAAAATCAGCAGTATTGGTGAGAGAAATATTGCTGAAGTTTAAATATCACATCAAACCTCACAATTAATAGTGGGGCACATCAATGCCCCACTCTCACCAAGGGCAGATCATTGAACAGAAACTAAAAAAAAATGATGTCCCTAACACAGGGTTCAATTAAATTGACCTCAATGATATCTACAGAATAGTTCACACGAACACAAAAGTAAACATTCTCTTTTCAGTACCTCATGGAACTTTATCCTAAACTGACCATGTTCTCCCACTCTAAACAAGCCACAACAGATACAGAAAAACTGTGCTAACCATTGGATCTTCTCAGATCGCAACGGATTAAAACTGGACTTGAACAATAAGAAAAAGTGTATAAATTCATTGAAATTCAATATCTCCCAACTGAAGAACTACCAGTTCAGTGAAGACATGAAAAACAAAAAGGGTTCCTAGAATTTAAAGAAAAATGAAGACACAGCTTCTCCAAACTTAAGGGACATAAGGAAAGTAGGGTTAAGAGGAACATGCATATGCAGCGCAGGGGGCTTTCATTAAGAAACCAGAGAGATCCCATACTAATAATTTCCCAGCACACACTAAATCTCTAAAATAAAAAGAAGCAAATACATATTAAAGGAGGGGACAGAAAGAAATGATCAGACTCGGGGTGATACTGATCCATTAGAAACAAAGGGAATACAAATATTAACAAAAAGAAGAGCTGGTTCCTTGGGAAAATCAAGCAGACAGACAAACCCTTAAACAGATAATGTAAGAGGAGTTAAGACAGCATCCAAATAACAAAATCAGAAATGAACAGGGAGCCGCATCGATGGACACTGATGAAAGTCACAGAATCATTAGGTCTCAAAAACCTACTGTGTACAAAATGAGAATCTCTGAATTAAATGGATGATTGTGTAGATGGATAACACTGACCGCAGGTAAACTGAGGTAAGATAAACTATGTAAATAGCTCTACAACCCTTAAAGAGACACAAACAGTAATTAAGTTTTGCCACTTAAAGAGCCCCAGGGCCAGATTGTTTGAGCGCAGACTCCTACCAGATTTTCAAAGAATTCTCAACCTACTCCACGACACAGAAACAGAAGGAAAATCGCCAAACTGATTCCATGACACCACTGTTGCCCTGACACCTAAATCACAAAATGACTCAACAAAGAAAGAATTTCAGACGTATTTCCCTTATGAACATTGGTGGAAAAAATTCTAGGTAAAATGCTCGAAAACAAAATTTAAGGACATTTCAATCCACCATCCAGCGCCATCTAGTAGGCTTGCTCCTGAGGATTCAGGAGTGGATCAATCTATGAAAACCCATCAAAGTGATCCACCATATTAACAAACTGAACTGAAAAAAAAAATTCTGCCCACAGCACTTCACATTAACGTGGGAGCTCCCCTTGGATTTTACTTTTTGGTAGGTGCATATCATGCAATATATATTAATATTAACATATTGTATTATATATTAAATTATTATATTAATGTGGTAAATATAATTAATATTAATTTATTATGTTACTATATTAAATTAATAAATAGTGATATAAAATCTCACCGAAGGGGCTGCAAATGAGATGAGTCTTCATCAGCAATAAAGGAAAGAAGACAGGTAAGGTAATAGAGGACTCCCTGATGTATTTATACACTCTGAATCTGAGATACATTAACCTGTATATATAAACTATAATTTGAAACAAAGTACACTCACATGTGTTTAAGCCTTTGTACTTTACGTTGTGTAAATATTTGCAATAAAGAGAGCTTTAAAAGTAATAATGTTGTGTGATGTGTGTAACTCATTTAATAGATTCCATTGTATAACTTAAAAGAATATATAAATGGTTTTCCTTCATGTTGTATGTAATGAAGACAGTGTCTCCTCTAACAATATATGTACTAATATAAAACATACAATGTTCATAACTAGCCTAAACATCCAGCACAATTACTTATGGGATACTTCCTATACTTACTCAGTGTTTTTTTTCCTAAATATTGCATTTAAATGCATTTAGAAGAATAGATATTGAGGAGGATGGAGGGAGGGAGGAAACCGGATTGGAGGGAGGTAGGGAAGGGAGTGGTCTTTGGAGGAATTAGGTATAGGGAAAGCAGGGGAAAGAGAATGGAAATCACAAGTGTGGGGTTCCCATTTCTAGGAAGTGCCAGAGACCTGGGAAAGGTGAGGTTCCAGGGTGTCTATTGGGGTGACTCTAGCAGTGGTGATACAGATCCTTAATTGGCCACTTCTGTAGTCAGGCATGACTCACAGTGATGTGACATGGACAAAAACCCACCCACAAAACCTTCAATTTAAAATGAACACAGCCTATAAGTCCTTCAGAGACAAAGATAGATAGAGCAGATATGGAAGGAACATCCAACCAATGGTTAGTACATATTGAGACCTACCCCATGAGCAAGCACCAATCTCTAATACTAGTAAAGATACTCTATCATGCTTACAGACAGATACCTAGCATAACTGTTCTCTGAGTCACTCCACCCAACAGCTGAGAGAAACAAGTGTAAAGATTCACCACCAAACATTAAATGGAGCTTGGGAAGTCTTTTGAAAAAAAAAAAAAACCGGTGAAGAATCGAGGCCCAGAATATATGAGGGACTCCACAAGAAGAGCATTAGAGGCAATTCACAGCAACTCTTGGGGTTTGCCAAAGACTGAACCACCTATCATAGAGTGAACGAGGACTGAACCTGAGCCCCCAGGACATAGGTAGCAAATGTGTAGCTTTGTCTTTTTACAGGAGCCCCCGGGGATGAATGTTGGAATCCCATGAAGATGGAGCACCGATTTTGGGATAAAAAGTGGGTATATAAATAAATGAATTTTAAAGAAACACATATCCCATCTATAGATAACATATTTTGGGAAAGCCCAATTCTAATTTTTCAATACCCGCATGAAGACTAAGCCTGTGGAGTGCCTATATTCTTAGAGGCCATAAAACTTTTCATTCTGTTCTTCCATCAGAGTCCCTAAGCTCCACCTTTGGTTGGACTAGTAGGTTTCTGCATCTGTCTGAGTGAGTGGCTTAGTGGAGTCTCTCATAAGGAAACCAGGCTAGACATCTGTCTGCAAGTATAACAGAGTGTCACTAATAGTGTCAGGGATCGGTGCTGATCCATGGGGGAGTCTCAATCTGTACTAACCATTGGTTGACCATTCCTCACTCTGCTCTATGCACAGCCTCTGCATTTCTGGTGGTCGGAATAAATTTTGGGTAAAAAGTTGGTGTCTCTATCATTCCATTTGGGTTGCTCTCTGCCTACAGGAGGAGTTTTCTTCAGGTCATATCACTGAGGCTGGGAGTCTCAGGTAAGGAAACACCCATTGATTCTTGGGAATCTCTCTTAGCCCAGCTCTCTGCCTCTTTCTGGATATGACCTCTACATCCACACCCCTATCCATCTAGGCTTCTTTTCTGGCCTCAGTAGCAGAGGATGTGATTAGCATCACAGAGACTGAATATGCAAAGTGATGGGATAACTTGTGGTATCCCAACCTCCTCTGAGGAGAAAGGGCTGGGAGAAAGATTGTGAGAAGGGTGAAGTGGAGGGGACAGTGTGCAGCATGTAAAATGAATAAACAAACACATAACTATGAAAATAACTAAGTCTACTTGAAGGTAAGAAGCAATTGTGTGTGTGTGTGTGTTTGTGTGAGTATGTATATATGAAGGTAAGGGAAATTTGTGTGTTTAATATTAAATTATCACATTTGAGAAAACAGTGGTCTATGAAGAAGACAGGACAGCTTAGGCACTATATTTACAAAAATGGCATTTGGTGAAGATGAAGAAATGATTTGGAGATTACTAGCACTATCTGATCTCCTAGAGAACCCGGGGCCAATCCCCAGCTCCCATTTGACAGCTCACAAGTGGGTATAATTTCAGCAACATGGATCTCACACACTCTACAACTTCTAGGGTACTAGGCATGCATATGTTGTACACATATACAATCAGGTAAAACACTTACATATGTACAAAAAAAAGTACAAAAACAGAAGAGCAGTTCCTGGTTGACATAATTTGATTTATGTGAATATTCAAAGTGATAATCACAGTCAAAAGAATATTGTATTGATCCATAATACAATCAAAGCCAGAAAAAGTTAACAATAACCTGAATCAATTAAAATCTATTTATTTAAAAATTGCAATAAAAATGTGCAGTAAAAAATTTAAATTTTATTAATTAAAAATTAATAAACATTAGTATACTCATTTATACCTGAAAAATTATACTTTCCATGTATTTTTTTTACTTTTTATAAAGCTTGCAGTCCATGGTTAGTTTGTCGTTGGATTTTGGAGGTGTTCATTTCCAGGTATTAACACATAAACTCTGTAAACTCATACAGAATACATTACAGGAACTGAGGTTCTCTTCTGTTGAATCCAGGAAAGTTGCTTTCTGTTTTTCTTCTTGTCTGATCATTTTTCTCTATGTATATATGAACAAGGATATTCATGTTCTGGGATTATTCCAGTTTTGTCAAGCTGATACTGATAGCTGATAGCTGATTATTGGAGAGTATATAATATTTGAAGATCATTTTTGGAACTATATCCTGATGTCAGCACTATGAATGTTGTATATTTTCAAATGCATTTCCAAATGAATAGCTACTCAGGGACTAAACATGCCTTACCTACTGTTGTTCTGTCTTTTTAAAAGAAGAAATCAGAAAGGGATGGGGGTTGAGGTAAGGGACTCTGAGGGGGAAAACAGGAAGGAGGGCAGCATTTGAGACAGAAATAAATTAATAAAATTAATAAATACAAAAAATGTCAAAATATACAGGAAAATCATATTTAATTGATAGGAAACAGTACTCTTTTATATCGTACCCCACCGCTGAGTTTTATATTACATAATCCATCTTAACTAATTCTCAAAAATTAGATAATTGAAAAAATTAACATATTACAAGAATCACAGTAGGTTGACCACATCATTAAAGCAATGTTTTTACTAATGTACACTTTCTATGTTCTATGC
>NC_141555.1:19181142-19281142 GCF_021556685.1 Rattus norvegicus
GAATCTGTTTGAGCCTGAAAAAGCACGCATAGTCATATTTTAGCTAAGGGAATCATTTAGTATCCATAACATTACAGGATCCATCGTCTGTAAATATTTTTCTTTTACACAGGTGAAGGAAGGTGCATAAAGGTCTGTATATCAAAGGTTGAAGATGTTACACCATCCATAGGTGAAAATATTTTCATTTAAACAGGTGAAGAAGGTGTATCAAATGCAGTATATCAAAGGTTGTAGATATTACACCATCCATAGATGAAAATATATCAGGAAGAATTGCATAGGGCTACACACATTGATCTAAGTAACCACCCACAATTCTAAGCCAGGAAGGACAAGAAATAACATGACATGGAAACTTAAAATTATTTGGTGCTATGGTATGTAGAATGTTAATAGATAATGAAAAACCACCTAGAGCCCATGCATATATACAAGATGCTATTCAAAAAGAATCTAGAGGCAGTTTACAACCTACGTTTAGCCGAAAGAGATTGATTCCCCACTTTACAGATTCTGATAAGAAACACTGAGTTTAAGAAAACTTTATTAGAACTCACTTACATATCATAAGACTGTATAACTAGGTAGTCACAGCAAACATGACATTCGGAAAGCATAGCCTGAACTTGCCAAGAATGGAGGGAATGCATTTAGCTGATGATATCTGGCCATGAAACTCAAATGTCCAAAGTACCAGCTGGATTTGCATTTACAGAACGATAAATTCTTAATGAGTTTTAGGACAAAATTTGAATCCAAAGTCTCCAAAAACTATTTATCATTGAGCTCTGAATCCCATTTGGAATTGGAGGATATTAGGAGTTTAATCTGTGACCCAGAGGTATAAGTAATTGGTCCAATTTGAAGTGATTAGATAAGTTAAAGAGGCATGCAAAACAAAGGAGGCCATGGTATCTTTGAAGAAGTGTGCTTCTCCAACATTTAGCAGTAGTTCCCATGGAGTGACCTACACACACACACAAACACATCATTCCAATCCCCATCAAAATTCCCATCCAATTCTTCTTAGAGTAAGACAGAACAATTCATAATTTCATCTATAATAGCAAAAAACCCAGGATAGCTAAAACTGACCTCAACAATAATAGGACTTCCTTGGGAATCACTATCCCTGAACTCAAGCAGTATTTACAGACCAATAGTGATAAAAACTGTATGGCTTTGAGACAGAGGCAGGCAAATAAAACAGTGGAATAGAGTTGAAGACCCAGTAATGAACCAAAACACCCATGGTCACATAAATTTTGAGAAAGGAGGCAAAACCATCCAATGGAAAAAAAGATATCATTTTCAGCAATTGGTGTGGATCAACAGGAGGTCATCATGTATAAGAAGCAAATTGATTCATTCTTACTGCCATGTAGAATCCTTTAGTACAACTGGATCAAGGACCTCCACATCAAACCAGATACACTCAAACTAATAGCAGAATATTGAGTAAGCATCTTGAACACATATGCAATGAAAAAATTTCCTTAAGAAAACACCAAAGTCTCATGCTCTAAGATCAAGAATCAACAAATGCGAACTCATAAAACTACAAAACTTCTGTACGGCAGAGAACACTGTGGTTAGGACAAAATGGCAAGCAACAGATTGGGAAAAGATCTTTACCAACCCTACAACAATAGGGGGCTAATATCCAAAATGTACAAAGAAATCATGAAGTTAGACTAAAGGGGGACAAATAACCCTATTGAAAAATGGGGTTCAGATCAAAACAAACAATTCACAGCTGATGAATATCGAATGGCAGTGAAACACCTAAAGAAATGTTCAACATCATTAGACAAAAGGGAAATGCAAATCAAAACAACCCTGTGATTCCACCTCACACCAGTCAGAATGGCTAAGATAAAAACTCAGGTGATAAAAGATGCTGGCGAGGATGTGGAGAAGGAGGAACACTCCTCCATTGTTGGTGGGGTTGCAGACTGGTACAACCATTCTGGAAATCAGTCTGGAGGTTCCTCAGAAAATTAGACATTGAACTACCTCAAGACCCAGCTATACCTCTCTTGGGCATAAAACCAAAAGATGCCCCAACATATAACAAAGACACATGCTCCACTATGTTCATAGCAGCCTTATTTATAATAGCAAGAAGCTGGAAAGAACCCAGATGCCCTTCAACAGAGGAATGGATACAGAAAATGTGGTACATCTATACAATGGAATATTACACAGCTATAAAAAACAATGACTTTATGAAATTCATAGGCAAGTGGTTGGATCTGGAAAATATCATCCTGAGTGAGGTAACCCAATCACAGTAAAACACAAATGGCATGCACTCATTGATAAGTGGCTTTGAGCCCGAATGCTTGAATTACCCTAGATGCACAGAACACATGAATCTCAAGAAGAATGACCAAAATATGAATCCTTCTCTCCTTCTTTAAAAGTGTAACAAGAATACTCTTGTAGGAAATAGGGAGGCAATGATTACAGAAGTTAAAGGGACACCCATTCAGAGCCTGCCCCACATGTGGCCCACACATATACAGCCACCAAACTAGATAAGATGGATGAAGCAAAGAAGTGCAGGCCGACAGGAACCGGATTTAGATCTCTCTTGAGAGACACAGCCAGATTACAGAAATACGTAGGCAAATGTCAGCAGCAAACCACTAAGCTGAGAGTGCGACCCTCCTGATGGAGTCAGAGCAAGGCCTGAAAGACCTGAAAGGGATTTAGACCCAATTTGACCAAAAATGCCAACCAACCAGAGCTTCCAGAGACTAAGCTACTACCCAAAGGCTATACAAGAACTGATCCTAGGATCCAAAATCATAGGTATCACTGAATGCCTATTAGGGGCACCAGTGAAAGGGGAAGTCTTTCGTCCTCCCAAGACTGAACCCCCAGTAAATGGCATTGTTGGGAGAAGGGCAGTAATGTGGGGGGGATAGAGAGAGGGGAGTGAGAAGGGCTAGGAAAATGTTAACCTGGGAACCTGGAAAGGGAATAAAATTTGAAATGTAAATAAGAAATTCCCATGTTAAAAATTGAAGAAAAAAAAAAACACTCCTTCTGGAAGAGGAGAATGTATGATTTTCCGTTCAGGATCTGTGGGAACAATTTTGGACACTTGGGCAAATGTGGAATAATCCTATAGAACATTGGAAACTTTTGGTTATTTCCGGAAAGTCTTGGGTGGGTAGGAACATCTTGGATAAAAATTGGAGATCCAAGTTCTCCATGTCTAGATAGGGAAGGATTTTGGGAACCTGGAATGTGTGGGGAAATTAACTGTCCCAGTTTGTCAGTAGAAGAGTCAGCAGAAGGTGGCCCAGGCACAGTGTGACCTTCTTTGAATCTTTCACTGTTCTCTCCAGTACTGTGTTTTGTAGATGTTGCAGGCACTCTGGTTACCAACTCGTCAAAGACCATATGTTCTTCAAACCCAGTAGACATAACCCGCTTTTTTTTTTCAACTTCCCAAGAATGTGCACTAAAGATGAGGCCACTTTTTTTCTAGTAGCAGGATGTAAAGCAGATGTTCTGGTATCCCTGGTCAGTGGGTTACTCAGTGATCTGCTCTCCTTGGTCATTGGATTACCCATGCCCTCAGGAACCCTCAGAGGAAGTGGAACAGTCCATTTCTTGTTTTCTGTCAGTTCCCTTCTGGGGTCTAGGGCCCTCTTATTGACTCAAGCCTTTATATGATCTTTGAGTTTCTGTAGCTTTTGTGTAACATGAGCATCAGGTTTTTTGAGTCTCTGGTTTTCATAGGGTTTTGTGCATCTGAACTTGTACCGAGTCCGTCTAAGAGGTCCCGGAGATGCAAAGTCGCTCGAGTCTCTGCTGTTCAGATGCTTCCCCCGTGGGGGTAGGATGTTGTAATCTGATTGGGGGACACTGAAGGGGGTCCCAGGCGGTGTAGTCTGGGAATCCTATAACTGACTCCCCTATTGCACTCCGGTGTTGTAATCATCTTGGGGGACACTGAAGAGGTTCCCAGGCCATGAAGGCTGGGAATTCGGAGGTGCATTGTCAGAGGGTAAAGTCCGGGATGAGGCTTGCTGGCCTCTCTCCACCCATCTGGCCGTTTAGTCGTTAAGGAAATTAAACAAAAAATGGCGAATGGGCTACTACCACGTGAAGGGGCAGTGAATGTACTTGCCAGTCGTGAGTCATGGTGAGCATCGTTTGAGCTGTATCCTTTGAGTATTGCTCTCTCTCCCGAGAACTGTGGAAAAGACCAGAAGGCAAAGCAGGGAAATCTCGAGTGACCGTTGATCTCAGGAAACAACCAAAGCACGAGAGGGGATGTCCTCGAGTTTTCACGGGGCAGTAGGGACGTCTGCATGCATAGTAGCGACGTCTGTGCCGTGCAGTCGCAAGATCTGCATGGGAAAATCGCGAGGTCTGCACGGGCAGTCGCGAGGTCTGCACGGGCAGTCGCGAGGTCTGCACGACCCAACCAGGAGATGCCTCACTTATCAGTTCTGCTTGTAGTATCGGGGCGATCATCCAAGCTTTCTGAATGAGGAGGAACCCTGTCGACTCTCTTCCTTTGAGTGCAGGGTGCTACCTGCTTTGTGCACACTGTCATGGGACAAGACAAGGGATTCCTGAAGGAGCAGCATGAATGGAAATGGCAAAGGGTGCTTTAGGAGACTGTGGTGTCAATCGCCTCTTACACATGCATTGGTGAAGTGATGTGCCTTGGAACCTCCTAACCGAATGGGAAAGGTTGATCCAGACCCTTGATCCTCAGTGACTGAAGGGACTAGAAAATCACTGGTGGACTGTGTTAAGGAATAAACATGAGATAGGATTTGTATAGAGCATTGAATGCATGGGATTGATATGAGAATTCCATCTGAGTTTAAGGTGTTACTGTGATGCTTATGCTTGATGTATCACTGTTTTTTTTTGTTTGTTTGTTTGCCTAAAGCTCTTAATATTCTTTCCTTGATGATATTTTTGAAATACTGAGTATGCTATACAATGGAATATATTTTCTCTAGTCACATATATTGAAATTCTAAGTGTCTCTTGACATTCTGTGCAATGGCCAGAAATCCTGGGATGATATCAATACTGGTAAGTTGATTGAACACAATCTGTGTTACAAGCTTTGGTTTAAATAATTCTTTTGGTGACCCCTGATTAGATTGTATAAATATCTCCTGCCTTTTACAGACATATCTACAACCACTCATCCTTGGAGAAAGGAGTTAACTGTTATGCCTTCTTTGAATGAATAGGAAGATATAAGGCTACACTCCTGAAAGAAACAAGATATCAGGTACTGTAGGAAGAAATATGCATCTAGGTAAAAATAAATGTTCCAAGCTAACCTGTGCAGTAAAATAATGTATGAAAAATACCACTCCTTTATTATTAGTATTATTATCAATTGTATTTCCTTCCATTTCAAATATTACCCCCTTCCTGGTCCCACTCAATAAACCCCACCACCACATACTCTTCCTATTTTTCTCTAAGAGGGTGCGTCCCCAACACCCCCATTCGTTCTTACCTCACCCCTGTAAAATCACTCTTCTCTGAATTGTTCTTCTCTGGGACATCAAGCATCCAAAGGACCAAGTGCTTCCCTTTCACTGATGTGAGAGGAGGCAGTTCTCTGCTACATATGTAGGGTACCAGACCATGTATATTCAATGGTAGGTTGTTAGGTCCATGGGAGCCCTGAGGGGTCTGGTTAATTGAAATCATTGTTCTACCTCCAATTACAATCCCCTTCAGCTCCTTCAGCCCATCCCCTACATCTTCCATTGGGATATCTAGGCTCAGTTCAATGGTTGGCTGTGAATATCTGCATGTGTCTCAGTCAGGTGTTGGCAAAGACTCTCAGAGGACAGCCATACCACACTCCTGTTTGCAAGCAGATATCAGCAGCAACAACAGTGTCCATTTTGGTGTCTACAGATCTCTGGATGGCCTTTCCTTCAGCCTCTGCTCCATATTTGCCCTGCATTTCCACTAGACAGGGATAACTCTGATTTAATAATAGATGGGTGAGTGGTCCCATCCTTGCACTGGGGGCCATCTCTATCTACTGCAGGTGGTGTCTTCATGTTCAATTTCACTGTTGTTGTTGATGTTGGCTAATGTCATCACTGGTGGGTCCAGGGAACCTGTCACATCCCTAGTATCTGGGACATTCTAGAGATTACCATCTTACCAGTGAGTGCATGCTATGTGCCTTTTTTTGTTTTTGGGTTAATTCACTCAGGATGATATTTTCTAGTATCATCCATTTGCCTATGAATTTCCTGAAGTCATTCCTTTTAATAGCTGAGTACCACACCATTGTGTAAATGGACCACATTTTATGAGTCTGTTTCTCTTTTGAGAGACATCTGGGTTCTTTCCAGCTTCCATCTGTTATAAATAAGGCTGCTATGAACATAGTGGAGCATGTGTCCTTGTTGTAGGTTGGTGCAAGTTTTGGGTATATGCCATCAAATGGTACAGCTGGATCCTCAAGTAGTAAATACTATGTTCAAGTTTCTGAAGAACCTCCAGCCTGGTTTGCAGAGTGGTTTTAAGAGCTTGCAATTTCAACAGTGACAGTGGATTCCTTTCTCTCCACACCCTTGCCAGAGTCAGATGTCACCTGACTTTTTTATTTTAGCCATTCTGACTGGTATGAGGTAGAATCTCAGGATTGTTTTGATTGACTTCTCCCAATCAAACGAGTAAGGATGTTGAACATTTCTTTAGGTGCTTCTCAGTCATTCAGTATTCATCAGCTGAGAATTTTTGTTTAGAACTTTAGCCCACTATTAAAGAGTGTTATTTGATTCTCTGGAGGATAGCATATTGAGTTTTTTGTATATATTGGATATTAGCGCTCCATCGGATATAGCATTGGTAAGATCTTTTCCCAATTTGTTTCTTGCTATATGGAAGTAATGACAGTGTCCTTTCCTTACAGAAACTTTGAAATTTTATGAAGTTTCATTTTTTCAATTTTTGATCTTAGCACAAAAGCCTGTGGTGTTCTAATAAGGAAATTTTCCCCAGTACCAATGTGTTCAAAGTTTTTCCTTCCTTTTTCATCAGTTAGTTTCAGTGTATCTGGTTTTATTTGGAGGTCTTTTTTTAATTTTTTTTATATATTTGAGTATTTCTTATTTACATTTCAAATGCTATTCCCTTTCCCGGTTATCAGGCAAACATCCTCCTATTCCCTCCCCCTCCTCTTCTATATGGGTGTTCCCATCCCCACCCTCCCCCCATTGCCGCCCTCCCCTCAACAATCAATTTCACTGGGGGTTAAATCTTAGCAGGACTAAGGGCTTCCTGTTCCACTGGTGATCTTTACTTGGAGGACTTTAATCCACTTGTACTTGAACTTTGTAAAAGGAGATAGGAATGTATTGATTTGCATTCTTCTACATTCTGCCCTTCAGGTGAAACAGCACATTTTAAAAAAAATGCTATCTTTTTTTTCCACTGGATGGTTTTAGATCCTTTATCAATTTTCAACTGGCCATAGCTGTGTGAGTTCATTTCAGCGTCTTCAATTCTATTCCATTGATCTACCTGCCTGTCTCAATACCATACGAAACAGTTTTTCATCACCATTTCTCTGTAATACAACTCTGCTCAGGGATGGTGATTTCCCCAAAATGCTTTTTTTTTTTTTTTTTTTATTAACTTGAGTATTTCTTATATACATTTCGAGTGTTATTCCCTTTCCCAGTTTCTGGGCAAACATCCCCCTCCCCCCTCCCCTTTCTTATCGGTGTTCCCCTCCCCACCCTCCCCCCATTGTCCCCCTCCCCCCAACAGTCTAGTTCACTGGGGGTTCAGTCTTAGCAGGACCCAGGGCTTCCCCTTCCACTGGTGCTCTTACTAGGATATTCATTGTTACCTATGAGGCCAGAGTCCAGGGTCAATCCATGTATAGTCTGTAGGTAGTGGCTTAGTCCCTGGAAGCTCTGGTTGCTTGGCATTGTTGTACTTTTGGGGTCTCGAGCCCCTTCAAGCTCTTCCAGTTCTTTCTCTGATTCCTTCAACGGGGGTCCTATTCTCAGTTCAGTGGTTTGCTGCTGGCATTCGCCTATGTATTTGCTGTATTCTGGCTGTGTCTCTCAGGAGCGATCTACATCCGGCTCCTGTCGGTCTGCACTTCTTTGCTTCATCCATCTTGTCTAATTGGGTGGCTGTATATGTATGGGCCAAATGTGGGACAGGCTCTGAATGGGTGTTCCTTCAGTCTCTGTTTTAATCTTTGCCTCTCCCTTCCCTGCCAAGGGTATTCTTTTTCCTCATTTAAAGAAGGAGTGAAGCATTCACATTTTGATCATCCGTCTTGAGTTTCATTTGTTCTAGGCATTTAGGGTAATTCAAGCATTTGGGCTAATAGCCACTTATCAGTGAGTGCAGACCATGTATGTCTTTCTGTGTTTGGGTTAGCTCACTCAGGATGATATTTTCCAGTTCCAGCCATTTGCCTACGAATTTCACTAAACTCGTTGTTTTTGATAGCTGAGTAATATTCCATTGTATAGATGTAACACATTTTCTGTATCCATTCCTCTGTTGAAGGGCATCTTGGTTCTTTCCAGTTTCTGGCTATTATAAATAAGGCTGCGATGAACATAGTGGAGCATGTGTCTCTTTTATATGTTGAGGCATCTTTTGGGTATATGCCCAAGAGAGGTATAGCTTGATCCTCAGGCAGTTCAATGTCCAATTTTCTGAGGGACCTCCAGACTGATTTCCAGAATGGTTTTACCAGTCTGCAATCCCACCAACAATGGAGGAGTGTTCCTCTTTCTCCACATACTCGCCAGCATCTGCTGTCACCTGAGTTTTTGATCTTAGCCATTCTCACTGGTGTGAGGTGAAATCTCAGGGTTGTTTTGATTTGCATTTCCCTTATGACTAAAGATGTTGAACATTTCTTTAGGTGTTTCTCAGCCATTCGGCATTCCTCAGCTGTGAATTCTTTGTTTAGCTCTGAACCCCATTTTTAATAGGGTTGTTTCCCTGCAGTCTAACTTCTTGAGTTCTTTGTATATTTTGGATAGAAGGCCTCTATCTGTTGTAGGATTGGTAAAGATCTTTTCCCAATCGGTTGGTTGCCGTTTTGTCCTAACCACAGTGTCCTTTGCCTTACAGAAGCTTTGCAGTTTTATGAGATCCCATTTGTCGATTCTTGATCTTAGAGCGTAAGCCATTGGTATTTGTTCAGGAAATATTTTCCAGTGCCATGTGTTCCAGATGCTTCCATAGTTTTTCTTCTATTAGTTTGAGTGTGTCTGGTTTGATGTGGAGGTCCTTGATCCACTTGGACTTAAGCTTTGTACAGGGTGATAAGCATGGATCGATCTGCATTCTTCTACATGTTGCCCTCCAGTTGAACCAGCACCATTTGCTGAAAATGCTATCTTTTTTCCATTGGATGGTTTTGGCTCCTTTGTCAAAAATCAAGTGACCATAGGTGTGTGGGTTCATTTCTGGGTCTTCTATTCTATTCCATTTGTCTATCTGTCTGTCTCTGTACCAATACCATGCAGTTTTTATCACTATTGCTCTGTAATACTGCTTGAGTTCAGGGATAGTGATTCCCCCTGAAGTCCTTTTATTGTTGAGGATAGCTTTAGCTATCCTGGGTTTTTTGTTATTCCAGATGAATTTGCAAATTGTTCTGTCTAACTCTTTGAAGAATTGGATTGGTATTTTGATGGGGATTGCATTGAATCTGTAGATTGCTTTTGGTAAAATGGCCATTTTTACTATATTAATCCTGCCAATCCATGAGCATGGGAGATCTTTCCTTCTTCTGAGGTCTTCTTCAATTTCTTTCCTCAGTGTCTTGAAGTTATTGTACAGATCTTTTACTTGCTTGGTTAAAGTCACACTGAGGTACTTTATATTATTTGGGTCTATTATGAAGGGTGTAGTTTCCCTAATTTCTTTCTCCGCTTGTTTCTCTTTTTATAGAGGAAGGCAACTGAATTATTTGAGTTAATTTTATACCCAGCCACTTTGCTGAAGTTGTTTATCAGCTTTAGTAGTTCTCTGGTGGAACTTTTGGGATCACTTAAATATACTATCATATCATCTGCAAATAGTGATATTTTGACTTCTTCTTTTCCGATCTGTATCCCTTTGATCTCCTTTTGTTGTCTGATTGCTCTGGCTAGAACTTCAAGAACTATATTGAAAAGTAGGGAGAGAGTGGGCAGCCTTGTCTAGTCCCTGATTTTAGTGGGAGTGCTTCAAGTTTCTCTCCATTTAGTTTAATGTTAGCAACTGGTTTGCTGTATATGGCTTTTACTATGTTTAGGTATGGGCCTTGAATTCCTATTCTTTCCAGGACTTTTATCATGAAGGGGTGTTGAATTTTGTCAAATGCTTTCTCAGCATCTAATGAAATGATCATGTGGTTCTGTTCTTTCACTTTGTTTATATAATAGATCACGTTGATGGTATTCCGTATATGAAACCATCCCTGCATGCCTGGGATGAAGCCTACTTGATCATGGGGGATGATTGTTTTGATGTGCTCTTGAATTCGGTTTGCCAGAATTTTATTGAGTATTTTTGTGTCGATATTCATAAGGGAAATTGGTCTGAAGTTCTCTTTCTTTGTTGTGTCTTTGTGTGGTTTAGGCATAAGAGTAATTGTGGCTTCCTAGAAGGAATTCGGTAGTGCTCCATCTGTTTCAATTTTGTGGAATAGTTTGGATAATATTGGTATGAGGTCTTCTATGAAGGTTTGATAGAATTCTGCACTAAACCCGTATGGACCTGGGCTCTTTTTGATTGGGAGACCTTTAATGACTGCTTCTATTTCCTTAGGAGTTATGGGGTTGTTTAACTGGTTTATCTGTCCCTGATTTAACTTCGATACCTGGTATCTGTATAGGAAATTGTCCATTTCCTGAAGATTTTCAAATTTTGTTGAATATAGGTTTTTATAGTAAGATCTGATGATTTTTTGAATTTCCTCTGAATCTGTAGTTATGTCTCCCTTTTCATTTCTGATTTTGTTAATTTGGATGCACTCTCTGTGTCCTCTCGTTAGTCTGGCTAAGGGTTTATCTATCTTGTTGATTTTCTCAAAGAACCAACTTTTGGTTCTGTTGATTCTTTCTATGGTCCTTTTTGTTTCTACTTGGTTGATTTCAGCTCTGAGTTTGATTATTTCCTGCCTTCTACTCCTCGTGGGTGTCTTTGCTTCTTTTTGTTCTAGAGCTTTTAGGTGTGCTGTCAAGCTGCTGACATATGCTCTTTCCTGTTTCTTTCTGCAGGCACTCAGCGCTATGAGTTTTCCTCTTAGCTCAGCTTTCATTGTGTCCCATAAGTTTGAGTATGTTGTATCTTAATTTTCATTAAATTCTAAAAAGTTTTTAATTTCTTTCTTTATTTCTTCCTTGACCAGGTTAGCATTGAGTAGAGCATTGTTCAATTTCCACGTTATGTGGGCATTCTTCCCTTATTGTTATTGAAGACCAGTTTTAGGCCGTGGTAGTCCGATAGCACGCATGGGATTATTTCTATCTTTCTGTACCTGTTGAGGCCCGTTTTTTGACCAATTATATGGTCAATTTTGGAGAAAGTACCATGAGGAGCTGAGAAGAAGGTATATCCTTTTGCTTTAGGATAGAATGTTCTATAAATATCCGTTAAGTCCATTTGGCTCATGACTTCTCATAGTCTGTCGACATCACTGTTTAATTTCTGTTTCCATGTTCTGTCCATTGATGAGAGTGGGGTGTTGAACTCTCCCACTATTATTGTGTGAGGTCCAATGTGTGTTTTGAGCTTTAGTAAGGTTTCTTTTACGTATGTAGGTGCCCTTGTATTTGGGGCATGGATATTTAGGATTGAGAGTTCATCTTGGTGGATTTTTCCTTTGATGAATATGAAGTGTCCTTCCTTATCTTTTTTGATGACTTTTAGTTGGAAATTGATTTTATTTGGTATTAGAATGGCTACTTCAGCTTGCTTCTTCTGACCATTTGCTTGGAAAGTTGTTTTCCAGCCTTTCACTCTGAGGTAGTGTCTGTCTTTGTCTCTGAGGTGTGTTTCCTGTAGGCAGCAGAATGCAGATTCCTCATTGCATATCCAGTTGGTTAATTGGGGAGTTGAGGCCATTGATATTGAGAGATATTAAGGAATAGTGATTATTGCTTCCCGTTATATTCATATTTGGATGTGAGGTTATGTTTGTGTGCTTTCATTCTCTTTGTTTTGTTGCTAAGACGATTAGTTTCTTGCTTCTTCTAGGGTATAGCTTGCCTCCTTATGTTGCGCTTTACCATTTAGTACCCTTTGTAGTGCTGGATTTGTAGAAAGATATTGTGTAAATTTGGTTTTGTCATGGAATATCTTGGTTTCTCCATCAATGTTAATTGAGAGTTTTGCTGGATACAGTAACCTGGGGTGGCATTTGTGTTCTCTTAGGGTCTGTATGACATCAGTCTAGGATCTTCTGGCCTTCATAGTTTCTGGCGAGAAGTCTGGTGTGATTCTGATAGGTCTCCCTTTATATGTTACTTGACCTTTTTCCCTTACTGCTTTTAATATTCTTTCTTAATTTTGTGCGTTTTGTGTTTTGACAATTATGTGACGGGAGGTGTTTCTTTTCGGGTCCATTCTATTTGGAGTTCTGTAGGCATCTTGTATGTCTATGGGTATCTCTTTTTTTAGGTTAGGGAAGTTTTCTTCTATGATTTTTTTGAAGATATTTACTGGTCCTTTGAGCTGGGAGTCTTCACTCTCTTCTATACCTATTATCCTTAGGTTTGATCTTCTCATTGAGTCCTGAATTTCCTGTATGTTTTGGACCAGTAGCTTTATCAGCTTTACATTATCTTTGACAGTTGAGTCAATGATTTCTATGGAATCTTCTGCTCCTGAGATTCTCTCTTCCATCTCTTTTATTCTATTGGTGAAGCTTGTATCTACAGCTCCTTGTCTCTTCTTTTGGTTTTCTATATCCAGGGTTGTTTCCATGTGTTCTTTCTTGATTGCTTCTATTTCCATTTTTAATTCCTTCAACTATTTGATTGTGTTTTCCTGGAATTCTTTCAGGGATTTTTGTGATTCCTCTCTGTAGGCTTCTACTTGTTTATTAATGTTTTCCTGTGTTTCCCTAAGTGTGTTCATGTCTTTCTTGAAATCCTCCAGCATCATGATCAAATATGATTTTGAAACTAGATCTTGCTTTTCTGGTGTTTTTGGATAATCCATATTTGTTTTGGTGGGAGAATTGGGCTCCGATGGTGCCATGTATTCTTGGTTTCTGTTGCTTGGGTTCCTGCGCTTGCCTCTCGCCATCAGATTATCTCTAGTGTTACTTTGTTCTGCTATTTCTGACAGTGGCTAGACTGTCCTATAAGCCTGTGTGTCAGGAGTGCTGTAGACCTGTTTTCCTCTCTTTCAGTCAGTTATGGGGACAGTGTGTTCTGCTTTCGGGCGTGTAGTTTTTCCTCTCTACAGGTCTTCAGCTGTTCCTGTGGGCCTGTGTCTTGAGTTCACCAGGCAGCTTTCTTGCAGCAGAAAATTTGGTCTTACCTGTGGTCCCGAGGCTCAGGTTCGCTCGTGGGGTGCTGCCCAGGGGCTCTCTGCAGCGGCAGCAACCAGGAAGACCTGTGCTGCCCCTTCCGGGAGCTTCAGTGCACCAGGGTTCCAGATGGTCTTTGGCTTTTTCCTCTGGCGTCCGAGATGTGTGTGCAGGGAGCAGTCTCTTCTGGTTTCCCAGGCTTGTCTGCCTCTCTGAAGGTTTAGCTCTCCCTCCCACGGGATTTGGGTCAGAGAACTGTTTATCCGGTCTGGTTCCCTCAGGTTCCGGCGGTGTCTCAGGCAGGTGTCCTGCCGCTCCTGGGCCCTCCCGCACGGGAGCCCAGAGGCCTTATACAGTTTCCTCTTGGGCCAAGGATGTGGGCAGGGGTGAGCATTGTTGGTGGTCTCTTCCGCTCTGCAGCCTCAGGAGTGCCCACCTGATCAGGCGGTGAGGTCTCTCTCTCACCGGGTCTGGGAGCAGAGGATGGACTAACTTCTAAAGAGCTTTCCTTACATTGAAGAGAATCTCCAGTGACACAGTGGAAAACTTTATGTACTACATCTCTCTAAAGCTAGAGACTTCTCTTTGTTTCATTACTGGTTACATGCTCGGAATGGAGAAAGTTAGTCTGGGCCTTGGCATTTGTTGAAAGATCTAGGAACTTGGAGCAGAGGAGTTTCTTCTGCATAAAAATTTTATCCCCATGTCCATTCCTGTGATATACATTTCAATTTCCTAGGTTTTCTCTGTTTCTCAAAGGCAAGTATTTTTGCTACAGATCTTCAAATGAATGAATATTGTATTAATTTTTTCTACACTCCTTGAGTTGGGACATTATGTATATTCCTGAATGTGCACTCAAAAATTGTGTTTTCCAATTCAATTTTTTGTTATGATTTTGGCCAAAAAGTGGGCAAAGCTATACAGTGAATATAAAAGTGTAAATATTGTCTACTTTCTTCAAATGATAAACTCCCAAATTCTTATTTTATCCAAATATTAAAAGACATCATTAAAGTAAAAAAAAAAAAGCATGTGTTTCTGTAATCCCAGTAGATATCAGTTCACTAATATCCACTTTCCTGTATTCCCAGGAAGAGACTTGAGGGTTTTGGATGTTTTACCATGATACTTTCTTCAGGCCAAACATAAGATTCAGGAGGATGTGCAGAACGAGGAATGGCTTGAGGTCCAGTGAAACCTCAGCTTCATTAGTTTCATAAGAATAGGAGATAATCTATTTGGCACTGTCATATGTGGATTCTACTTTCTTGATCTTGTTTCCCAGAATCCATGTTAAAATTCCATCTAACCTCATAGCTGTAGGTTACACACATATATGTGTTTATCAGCCACCAAAACTAGATAAGATTGATGAAGCTTAGAATTGCATGATTAGAACAAACCGATATAGCTCTTTCCTAAGAGACACAGCTAGAGCATTTCAAATACCGAAGTGAATGGTAGTGGCCAACCAGTGAACTGAAAACAGATCTCTTGATGGTAGATTTTGAGAAAGAATTACAAGAGCTGAAGGAGATTGTACATTTCCTGATAGGGGACTTTATAAATATTGCTGAATGTTTACTCAAAAATTCTGTTTTCCAATTCCATTTTCTGCTATGAATTTGGCAACACACGGGGCCCAGCTATAGAATGAGTATAAAAATGTAAATACTGTGTACCTACTTCAAAAGATAAACTCCCAAATCCTTATTTTTTCTAAAGATTACCAGACATCTATAAAGCTTTACATTTCAGATCTCTAGTCACATTTGATATCTGTACTATACTATCTACCTTCCTGTGTTCCCACGGCCAGACTTAAAGGTTTTAGATGTGTTAACATGAATCTTTCATATGTCCAACTATAAGAAAGAAGAGGATGGGCAGATAGAAGAAAGGCTTCAGGAACAGTGAAACCTCAACTTCAATACCTTCATAAGTACAGGAGGGATTCTATTTGACATTGTCATTTGTAAATTCTACATTCTTGACCTAGGTGCGCAGAATCCATGTTAGCATTCCACCTAACCACCTAACTAAATAGCTGTAGGATGCAACAAAAGTATATATATATATATATATATATATATATATATATATATATATATATATATATATATATATATCACACACACACACACACACACACACACACACACACACACACACACACATATATATATATATATATATATATATATATATATATATATATATATCAGCTACCTAAACTAGGTAAGATGGATGAAGCTAAGAAGTGCATTCTGCCAGGAAACAGATATAGATATGCCCTTAGAAACACAGCTAGAACAAGTCAAATAAAGAAGTGAATGCTAATGGCAAACCAGTGACCTAAAATGGAACTCTTGTTGGTAGATTCTCAGAAAGGATAACAAGAGCTGAAAGAGCTTTAAACCCCATAAGAATAAAAAGGCCAATGAACCAGAGCTATCTGGTACTAAACCAATATTCAAAGACTCTACGTGGATAGACCTATGCATCCAATCTCATATGTAGCAGAGGATGGCGTCATAGGGCACCAATGGAAGTAGAAGGCCTTGGTCCTCCCTTTATTTGATTTGCAGTTAAAGGAAATGTGAATGGAGTGTAAGGTGGTTTATAGAAGAAGAGAAGAGGGACCAGTTAGTGATCTTAAGGGAGGAAACACTTAAAGGAAATAATATTTTAAATGTAAATATAGGAATTTATTTGTTTAAAAAAACAAATACAACTTGTAACAAAATATAAGAAATAAATGAAAACTGTGAGTTAAACACAGCTGTTTACTCAGAAATCTAATGGGTCACTGTCAGGGTATGGTAGTCAGAGATATAAGAGTGGAAAGACTGAGATGGTGAAGTCTCAACTAGAAGCAATTCTCTCTCCCAGACATCAGTGTCAGACAAAGACTGCACAATAGATAACTGCAGCATGGAGGAGTTTACTCTGAGCTAGGGACACAATACTTGTCCCTCCTTTCTACCTTAGGTCCTTTTACTTCTTGTCAAAAGGAATGAAGGCCATGTGCTATCAGGAAAACAACTGTGCCTTTCCCATCACTTGGCTTTTAGAATAAAGAAACGAATGATATAAACTCTCTGATTTCCAGGAACCATAAGAACAAAGAAGTCCAGATGCTTCAGAGAGGACCCCAGCTGCTGATTCCCATATGCGGAAGGCTCAGATCAATGCTATCTGTTCAGCGATACCACACAACCCCTATCAAGGAGTCACTGAGCTTTCCCAAGAACACATATTTCTTCCTCTTTTTATAGACCAAGACAGAAAGGCAGCTACCTTCTCCCAATTTCTGATCTCTTCATCATCTTTATCTCACTCTCAAATGAATGTTTACTCTGAATTAGGTGCAAATTACTGAACCTTAGAGGTACTGAAGGAATACCTGAGAGGGAGATGCAGTCATGACAACACTTGTGACATCACTGAAGAAGATAAAGCTCTCCAGGTTACAAGAGATTTTTTTTTTAGAACTGCCATGGTCTACCTGCTAAACAGCTTTCCTTACACTGACCAGATTTGAGTGTGCCCTTTCCTGGTATGTCTCCTGTGATTCAGTGGAAACCTTTATGTACTCCATATCTCTAAAGCTAGAGACTTCTCTTTGCTTTATTAGTGGTTAAATACTCTGAATGGAAAAAGTTAGTCAAGGGCTTAGAATGGATAGAAAAGATCTTGTAACATGGAGTGGAGGAGATTCTTCTGGATAATAATTTTATTCCCAGGTACATTTCATGAAATACAATTCAATTTTGTCGGTTTTCTCTGTTTCCCAAAGGCCAGAATTTTCTCTTCAGGCCTTCAAATGAATGAATATTTTATTTCACTTTCTTCTTGTACATTCCTCGATATAGGACTTTGTAAATATTGCTGAATGTGTACTCAAAAATTGTTTTCCAATTTCATTTTCTGCAATGATTTTGGCAACAAATGTTGCCCAGTCAGAATGAGTATAGCAGTGTAAATATTGTGTACCTACTTGAAATGATATACTACCAAATCCTTATTTTATCCCAGAGTTACCAGACAGTAGTGAAGCAAAGGACAACAGGGACTATAGAATTCGGTTCTCTAGTCTTATTTGATATCAGTTCCACATTATCTAACTTACTGTGTTCCCATGACCAGTCTTGAGTGTTGTGGATGTTGTACCATGATTCATTCTTCAGGAATAATAAGATACAAGAGGAAGGACAGGGAGAGGTATGGCTTGAGGTCCAGGGAAACCTCAACTTCAATATGTGCATAAGAACAGGAGGGAGTCTATTTGGCATGTCCTTTGTGGATTTTAAATTCTAGACTTAATTGCACAGAATACATGTGAAAATTCTACCTACCCACGTAGCAGTAGAAGCCACCCAAATGAATATATATATATATATATATATATATGTGTGTGTGTGTGTGTGTGTGTATGTGTGTGTGTATATATATAATATATATATATATATATATATATATATATATATATATATATATAATCACCAAAACTATATAAGATTGATGAATCTAAGAAGTGCATTCTGCCAGGAACCAGATATAGATATTTCCTGAGAGACACAGCTAGAGCATATTATATAAAGAAGTGAATGTGTTCTTGTAAAAATATAAAAATAAAAAAAGTAAAATTTTCTTTTATATAGCTAACTATGGCACCAAAGTGTCTGAAATTCTCTGCTAGATATCTTGGCAAAAACACCTTCCAACTCCTCGGCTGCACAGTTTTTCATGCCACCACTCACTTTCCTATACTCAAACCCTCACAAAAAAAAACAAAAAACAAAAACAAAAACACACAACACAATAATCTTTGATTTAGTTGATTAGATATAATTGCCTAATTAAACATACAACGTCGGGTACTATCCATCCCTTAGGAACATTAAAATGACCTGTAAATACACAGAGTAGAATCTTATATTCTCCTACCATGGCTTCTCACTCTGTCATCTTCCTATCCCACTTTTATCCTCTAATCTCCTCCTCTTCCTTCAAACATCTCTCTTTCCCACTCTTCCTTCTCCTCCCATGATAACCCTCTTCTATCCTGTTCTTTCCACTCACATATACTTTACAAATTCAATGGGGAGGTGGTTCTGGTGAAGTCACCTGAGTTCTGAGTACAGGACTATGCAGCTGACCTTGGGGAAGTGGAATTAGCATCAAACACAGATAACTTCAGGGTAAACCACAACATGAACGCTAGTGGCAAACCAGTGAAATGAAAATGGACTTCTTGTTGGTAGATTTTGAGAAAGTATAAGAAGAGGTGAAGGTGTTTTCAATCCCATAAGAACAGCAATGCCAATTAAACAGAGCTTTCTGGTGCTAGACTATTATTCATAGAATGTACATGAACAGACCTATGGCTCCTACTGCATACATATGTTGCAGAGGATGGCCTTGTTGGGCAACAATGGAAGGAGAACCATTGGTCCTGCCTAGGTTTGACTTCCAGTTCAAGTGAATGTCCAAAGGCAATAAGGGGGGTTATAGTAGAAGGGTAAGGGGACTGGTAATGGATCTTATATTCATGGAAAAGAAATAATATTTTAAATGTAAATTTAGAAATATCTAATTAAAAAGCAATAAAATATGTTAAACATTTAAAAAATATGAAATAAATAAAAGAAATCTGCCTGCTAGTCACACCTATTGACTCAGAATTTTAAGGGGTCACTCTCAGGCAATGGTAGTCAGAGTAATACTACTGGAAAAAGTGACATAATGAAGTCTCATCTAGAAGCACTTCTCCCTCCCAGATATCATTGCAAGACACAAACTGCATTACTAGAATCCAATGCATGAAGGAGTTTATTCTGTGCTGAGGACACAATGCTTGCCTTACCTTTCATCCTTAGAACCTTTTCCTTCTTGGCAAAAGGATAAAAGCTATGAGCTCTCAGGAAAAACAATAGTGCCCTTCCAAACACCTGGCTTTTGGGATTAAGAAATGAATTATATAAACTATATGATTTCCAAGACAAATAACAAGCAGGGAAGTCCAGATGCTTCTGTGAGGCTCCCAGCTCATGATTCCATATGTTGAAGGCTCAGATCAAGACTATCTCTACAGTGAACCTACTCAACCACTACCCAAGACTCAAGGAGCTTTCCAATTGACCAAGTATCTCTTCTTTTTTATACCAAGACAGAAGGCCAGCTTCCTACTACCCATGTCTGATATCTTCATCCCCTGTGTTCTCCTTCCAAATGGCTGTTTACAATGCTTTAGAGGCCAATTAGTAAACCCTAGAGGTACAGAAGGATTATCTGAGAGGCAGTTACAGTCAGCCCAACACTTGTGACATTACAGAAGAAGTTAGAGCTCTCCAGGTTACGAGAAATTTTTCAGGGAGGCCTAATGATGATGTCACTGCGAACTGCCATTACCTACCTGCTAAACAGCTTACCTTACATTGACCACATTTGGGGGTGCCCTTTCAAGGAGTGTCTCCTGTGACACAGTTTAAACCTTTACCAACTAAATCTCTCTAAAGCTAGAGACTTCTCTTTGCTTCATTAGTGGTTGCATGCTCTGAATGGACAAAGTTAGACAGGGGCTTATCATCGCTAGAAAAGATTTAGTAAAATAGAATGGAGGAGATACTTCTAGATAATATTTTATTCATAGGTTCATTCCTGTGACATACAGTTCAATATCCCAGGTTTTCTCTATTTCCCAAAGGCCAATATTTTGCCTACAGACATTAATTGAAAGAATATTGTATTTCACCTTCTCATTATAAGTTAATTGATAAAAGACTTTATTAATATTCCTGTATGTGTACTCAAAAATTCTGTTTCCAATTCCATTTTCAGCCAAGCAAAGGACAAATTAACTAGAGAATTCAGTTCTCTAGTAGGATTTGATATTAGTACTACACTATCTACCTTCCTGTGTTCCCATTGCTAGAGTTGGGGGTTGGTTGTTTTTCCATGATTCTCTCTGAAGGCCAAGAAAAGATACCAGAGGATGGGTAGAAAGAAGAATGGCTTGAGGATCAGTGAAACCTCAACTTCAATAGGTTCATAAGTACAGGAAGGAGTCTATTTGCATTGTCATTTCTGAACTCTACATTATTGACTGAGTTGTTCACAATCCATGTTACCATTCCACCTAACCACAAGTATTAGGAGCCACCAAAGGTATTTAGATACATCAGCCACCAAACTAGATAAGATTGAGTATCTAAAAAGCCAGCAACCGGATATAGGTCTTTCCTGAGAGACACAGGTAGATCATGTCAAGTACAGAAGTGAATGCTAGTAGCAAACCAGTGAACTGAAACACACCTCTTTTTGGCAGATATTGAGAAAGGATTTCGAGAGGTGAAGGAGCTTTCAATCCCATAAGAACAACAATGTCAATGAACCAGAGCTTTCTGGTACTAGACCAATAATCAATGAATATACACGGACAGAGCTCTGGTTCAAACTGCATGTGGCAGAGGAAGGCCTTGTTCATGACGAATGGAAGCAGAAGCTATTCGTCCTCTCTAGGTTTGTCTCCCAGTTCAAGAGAAGGTGAAGTTTCAGTCAGGGGGGCTAGAGAAGAAGGGGAAGGATATGGGTTGGAATCTTATGGGCAGGAAAATGGGAAACGAAATAACGTTAAATGTATATATAGAAACATCAAGATAAAAAAAGCAATAAAAATTACTAAAACATAGAAAATGAAAGAAATAAAAGAAGAGAAAACTGACAGTTTATCATACCTTATGACTCAGAAAAGTAAAGTGGTAGTCAGTGGAAATAGTAGTTGAAGGACTGAGATGATGAAGTCTCAACTAATAGCACTGCTGCTTCCCAGACTGTACTATAGATATCCAAAACCTGGAGGAGTTTACTCTGATCTAGGGACAAAAACCTGTCTCTCCCTTTTTCCTTAGGACATTTTTCTTCTTCTTCTTAAAAAGAGTAAAGGCCATGAGCTCTCAGGAAAACAACTGTGCCCTTCCCAACACGTGGCTTTTGGAATAAAGAAATTGATATAAACTCTCTGATTTCCAGGAACCATAAGAACAGGGAGTCAGATGTTTCTGAGAGGCTCCCAGCACCTTATGCGTGTAGGTGGGAGGCTCAGACCAAGGCTATGTCTTTAGCAATCCCACTAAATCCGTACCAAGTACTCACTGAGCTGTACCAAGGACCACATATTTCTTCCTTTTTATATACCAAGACAGAAGGCCAGCTTCCTTCATTCTCCCCATATCTTATATTTTCATCCTCTTTTTTTCTCCCTTCCAAATGGCTGTTTACTTTGAATTAGAGGCCAATTAGTAAAACCTAGAGGTACTGAAGGAATTTCCGCGAGGCAGTTGCTGTCAGGACAACACCTGTGATATCACAGAAGAAGATAGGGATCGCCAGGATACAATAATTTTTCATGGAGGGCCTAATGATGTCACTGAGAACTGCCATGGCCTTCCTCTAAAGAGCTTTCCTTACAGTGACCAGTTTCGAGAGTGCCTTTTCCAGGAATGTCTCCTCTGACACAGGGGAAACCTTTATGTACTCCATCTCTCTAAAGCTGGAGAGTTCTTTTTCCTTCATTAGTGGTTTCATGCTCTGACTAGAAAAGTTAGTCAGGCACGTGGCATGGGTAGGAAAGACCTAGGAACATGGGGTGGAGGAGTTTATTCTGGATAATAATTCTTTTCCCAGGTCCAATCCTGTGACATACACTTCAATTTCCTAGGTTTTCTCTGTTTCCTAAAGTCCAATATTTTCCCTACAGACCTTTAATTGATTGAATATTGTATTTCATTTTCATATTGTACTTTCCTTTATAGGAGCCATATATATATATATATATATATATATATATATATATATATATATATATATATATATATATTTGTGTGTACTCAAAAATTCTGCTTTGCAATACATATTTTGCAATGAATTAGCAACAAAGCATGCCCAGATATAGAGTGAATATAAGAGTGTAAATATTGTGTACCTATTTCAAATGATAAACTCCTAAATCCTCATTTTACAAAAAAAATTATGAGACACCAATAAAGCAAAGGACATCATGGACTTTAGAATGTGGATCTCTAGTCCCATTAGATATCAATTCTATAATATCTACCTTCATGTGTTCCAAGGGCCAGACTTATATGTTTTGGAGGTTTTACCATGATTCTTTCTTCTGTCCAAACACAAGACTCAGGAGGATGGGCAGGAAGAAGAATGGCTTGATGTCCAGAGAAACCTCAACTTCAATAGGTTCATAATAAAAGGAGGGAGTATGATTGGCATTGGCCTTTGTTTATTCTCCATTTTTGACCTAGATGCACAGAATCCATCCTAAAATTCCACCTAACCACATAGCTGTAGGAGCCAATATATATATATATATATATATATATATATATATATATATATATATATATATATATATATATACAGAGAGAGAGAGAGAGAGATAGATATAGATATAGAGATATAGATAAAGTTATAGATAAAGACAGAGATAGGTAGCGATAGATAGATAGGTAGGTAGATAGATAGATAGATAGAGAGAGAGATAGAGAGATAGATAGATAGATCTGCCATAAAACTACATAAGATTGACGACGCTAAGAAGTGTATGCTGCCAGGAAACAGATATAGATCTTTCCTGACAGACCCATGTAGAACATGACAATTACAGAAGTTAAGGTTATTGGCAAACCAGTGGAATGTAAAAGAACCTCATGTTAGTAAATTTGGAGAAAGGATTACCAGGACTGAATGGTCTTTCAGGAACATAAGAACAACAATGCCAATGATCTATAACTTTCTGATACAAAACCAATATTCAAAGACTGTACATGGACAGAACTGTGGCTCCAAATGCATATGTAGCAGACAATGGCCTTGTTGGACATCAATGGGAACAGAAGCTCTTAGGCCTACCACAGCTGGACCCCAAGTGTAGGGGAATGTCAGGGGGCGCTGGGAAAGGGAGAGGTTGTGAGGGGGAACACCTTTATAGAAGAACTGGTGGGGGAAGGGATAGGACTCTTATGACTGGAAACCTGGGAAAGTGAACAATATCTGAAATTAAACAAAAAAATCCAATTTTTATAAAAGGAAAATTAAAGTTTAACAAGCTAAACAGCCAAAGTGAGGAATCTCAATCCCACTTGAGAGGAAGAAGAAATGAACCACAGGAGGGAAGAGTGAGGGACCTGGGTGAGAAAGGAGACAGCAAGGGAAAGAGGGGAACATAGTCAGGTATTGGTTTGGGTGTAGGACTGAAGCCCTGAGTGCCAGCAGAATGAATGGAAACACGAAACCTCAGGAGCTAAAAGGTTGGAGGTGGGGGTGGCTCTAGAATGTACCAGAGAGGTAAGATACTATCAGGACTCAGTGAAATTTCCAAAAGTGGGTAGAGGGAACTTGTAGAGACTACCTCCATGAGGAAGAGAGAGCATCAAGTGCGGGATAAGTTTGCCAACCACACATCAAAACTCTGACCCATATTTGTTCCCCTCTGAAAGAACTTCAGGGACAAAACTAGAGAAGAGCCTGAGTAAAAGGAACTCCAGTGACCCACCATATATGGGAATCAGATTAAGTAGAAGTCCCCAAGGCCTGACACTATTACTCATGCCTTTTCATGTTCACAAAACGGACCTGACATGACTGCCTTCTGAAAGACCCAACAAGAAGCTGAATGAGTCAGATGCAGACAATTACACTCAGCCAATAAACAGAAGCTGCTAAGCCCTGTGGTTGAACTAGGGAAAAGCTGGAGGAAGCTGAGGAGTGGAGAAACCCTGTAGGGGGACCAGCAGTGTTAACTAACCTGGACCCCAGTGTTTTTTCAGACACTTTGTCATCATGTGGCATCACGCACCAGCTAATATGAGTCCTCTAAGACTGGAGTTCTGGTTCTGGACACAGCAAGAAAAGATGCACTTAACTGTCAAGAGACTTGAGTCCCCAGGGAGTGGAGAGGTCTAGAAGACTGGTGGTTGAGTAGGAGACAGCTTCATTCAGATGGGCATGAGGGGAATAAATATGGGATGTAGAACAGTCAGAGTATCGGCTGGGAGAGGGATGAAAACTGGATTGTAAAATTCTATTAAATAAAATTAAAAAAATGAAAATGTAAACTAAAATAAACACTTTCTTCCCCAACTTTCTTTTTTCCATTTTGGTCATGGTATTTCTAACAGCAATAGAAACTCTGGCTAAGACATGGTATTATGGACAAAAGTATGCAAATCATTATTAACGAGTGATGACCTCTCTGTGGAGTCAAGTTGCTTGATCTGACTCAAACTTCCTTATTCAGAGGTAGCAACAAATAGGTAATTTCTAAGACTAAGTTTATTATCATGACATAGTGAACACTTTTTAATCCAACCCTTATACAATCTGTGATATCCAGAAACAAATCAAGAGACTGGGAATATTAAAAGGAAAGAATCTTGTTTAAACATTCATGGAAGAAATTAAATTTATATGTATTATATTACCAGACAGAGGTTGATGCTTCTGATTGCCTCCTGCTACCCAACACAATCCATATTCCCTTTTATTCCTTCCAAAGTAATAATAGATTAATTAATAAGACTCCATATCTAGAGAGAAATTTTGAATTTAATGTGAACTCAATTCCAAATATATTACTGTTTGTGTGGGAGTACTTTGTTTACTACATTTTTTATAAAAATAATTTGTGTAAATATGTCAATTGGGATTGCTTGCACAAGTTCCTATTGCTTGCAGATATGGTTTTACTTTAATGAGATTATACTGTAGCAGTGAATTCCATTTGCTTACATCATTGTTTCTACTACATCTACTGATGGAGATGAAAATAGTTAGGTTAATTCTCAAACACTTGGGTAAAATTTCACTTGCCAAAGAAAATGATTATTGAAGAACTGCAGCAATTATCTTTCTCACAACATGGACTTTCTTCATGTACATTGGTATTGGCTTTTGGAAAAAGAAAGCAAAATTCATGTTTGAACGTCTCAAGTTAGCAAAAGTACGTTAGAAAAAAGTCATTCCCGAGGATCCCGGACCGCAGAAGCTCTCTGCTCCCAGACCCCGTGAGAGAGAGAGACCTCACCGCCTGGTCAGGTGGGCACTCATGAGGCTACAGAGCAGAAGAGAACACCAACACTGCCCACCCCTGCCACATCCCTGGCCCAAGAGGAAACTGTATAAGACCTCTGGGCTCCCGTGGGGGAGGGCCCAGGAGTGGCAAGACCCCTGCCTGAGACACCGCAGGAACCTGAAGGAAACAGACCGGATAAACAGTTCTCTGCACCCAAATCCCATGGGAGGGAGAGCTAAACCTTCAGAGAGGCAGACAAGCCTGGGAAACCAGAAGAGACTGCTCTCTGCACACACATCTCGGACGCCAGAGGAAAAAGCCAAAGACCATCTGGTACCCTGGTGCACTGAAGCTCCCGTAAACGGCGGCACAGGTCTTCCTGGTTGCTGCCGCTGCAGAGAGCCCGTGGGCAGCACCCCACGAGCGAACTTGAGCCTTGGGACCACAGGTAAGACCAAATTTTCTGCTGCAAGAAAGCTGCCTGGTGAACTCAAGACACAGGCCCACAGGAACAGCTGAAGACCTGTAGAGAGGAAAAACTACATGCCCGATAGCAGAACACTCTGTCCCCATAACTGACTGAAAGAGAGGAAAACAGGTCTACAGCACTCCTGACACGCAGGCTTATAGGACAGTCTAGCCACTGTCAGAAATAGCAGAGCAAAGTAACACTAGAGATAATCTGATGGCAAGAGGCAAGCGCAGGACCCAAGCAACAGAAACCAAGAATACATGGCACCATCGGAGCCCAATTCTCCCATCAAAACAAAAATGGAATATCCAAACACACCAGAAAAACAAGATCTAGTTTCAAAATCATTTTTGATCATGATGCTGGAGGACTTCAAGAAAGACGTGAAGAACTCCCTTACGGAACAAGTAGAAGCCTACAGAGAGGAATCGCAAAAATGCCTGAAAGAATTCCAGGAAAACATAAATAAACAAGTAGAAGCCCATAGAGAGGAGACACAAAAATCCCTGAAAGAATTCCAGGAAAACATAAATAAACGAGTAGAAGCCCATAGAGAGGAGACACAAAAATCCCTGAAAGAATTCCAGGAAAACATAAATAAACAAGTAGAAGCCCATAGAGAGGAGACACAAAAATCCCTGAAAGAATTCCAGGAAAACACAATCAAACAGTTGAAGAAATTAAAAATGGAAATAGAAGCAATCAAGAAAGAACACATGGAAACAACCCTGGATATAGAAAACCAAAAGAAGAGACAAGGAGCTGTAGATACAAGCTTCATCAACAGAATACAAGAGATGGAAGAGAGAATCTCAGGAGCAGAAGATTCCATAGAAATCATTGACTCAACTGTCAAAGATAATATAAAGCGGAAAAAGCTACTGGTCCAAAACATAGAGGAAATCCAGGACTCAATGAGAAGATCAAACCTAAGGATAATAGGTATAGAAGAGAGTGAAGACTCCCAGCTCAAAGGACCAGTAAATATCTTCAACAAAATCATAGCAGTAAACTTCCCTAACCTAAAAAAGAGATACCCATAGGCATACATGAAGCCTACAGAACTCCAAATAGAATGGACCAGAAAAGAAACACCTCCCGTCACATAATTGTCAAAACACCAAATGCACAAAATAAAGAAAGAATATTAAAAGCAGTAAGGGAAAAAGATCAAGTAACATATAAAGGCAGACCGATCAGAATCACACCAGACTTCTCGCCAGAAACTATGAAGGCCAGAAGATCCTGGACTGATGTCATACAGACCCTAAGAGAACACAAATGCCACCCCAGGTTACTGTATCCAGCAAAACTCTCAATTAACATTGATGGAGAAACCAAGATATTCCATGACAAAACCAAATTTACACAATATCTTTCTACAAATCCAGCACTACAAAGGGTACTAAATGGTAAAGCCCAACATAAGGAGGCAAGCTATACCCTAGAAGAAGCAAGAAACTAATCGTCTTGGCAACAAAGCAAAAAGAATGAAAGTACACAAACATAACCGCACATCCAAATATGAATATAACAGGAAGCAATAATCACTATTCCTTAATATCTCTCAATATCAATGGCCTCAACTCCCCAATAAAAAGACATAGATTAACAAACTGGATGCGCAACGAGGACCGTGCTTTCTGCTGCCTACAGGAAACACATCTCAGAGACAAAGACAGACACTACCTCAGATGAAAGGCTGGAAAACAACTTTCCAAGCAAATGGTCAGAAGAAGCAAGCAGGAGCAGCCATTCTAATATCAAATAAAATCAATTTCCAACTAAAAGTCATCAAAAAAGGACACTTCATATTCATCAAAGGAAAAATCCACCAAGATGAACTCTCAATCCTAAATATCTATGCCCCAAATACAAGGGCACCTACATACGTAAAAGAAAACTTACTAAAGCTCAAAACACACATTGCATCTCACACAATAATAGTGGGAGATTTCAACACCCCACTCTCATCAGTGGACAGATCATGGAAACAGAAATTAAACAGTGATGTCGACAGACTAAGAGAAATCATGAGCCAAATAGACTTAACGGATATTTATAGAACATTCTATCCTAAAGCAAAAGGATATACCTTCTTCTCAGCTCCTCATGGTACTTTATCCAAAATTGACCATATAATTGGTCAAAAAACGGGCCTCAAAAGGTTCAGAAAGATAGAAATAATCCCATGCGTGCTATCGGACCACCACGGCCTAAAACTGGTCTTCAATAACAATAAGGGAAGAATGCCCACATATACGTGGAAATTGAACAATGCTCTACTCAATGATAACCTGGTCAAGGAAGAAATAAAGAAAGAAATTAAAACTTTTTAGAATCTAATGAAAATGAAGGTACAACACACCCAAACTTATGGGATACAAGGAAAGCTGTGTTAAGAGGAAAACTCATAGCGCTGAGTGCCTGCAGAAAGAAACAGGAAAGAGCATATGTCACCTGCTTGACAACACACACACACACACACACACACACCCACTCACACACACATATCCTACAAATAATTGGCTTGCTCTGTGCTGTGTGTGGCATGCTGGATTTATCTAAGATATGAAGTGTATACTCCAGAAGTAAGTTAAACCACATGTCAATGAAAGAATTCAGAATTCCTCTTCTTTCTTGAGAAAGCATTCTGTTCATGAGTAATGCTTACATTTTAAATTTAAGAGGGATGACTTGAAAACTGTAACAACTGAATCCCACTTTTAAAACAGCATTTGCAAGATGTTTAGTGACTCAATTTTGATTTTATGGACCTGTAGTTGCTCAGTTCTCATGATTGTAGGATTGAACCAGGTCATTACTAGACATAACTGTGTAGGGACAATAAGCACTTTCACAGTTCTTCAAGTTGAAAGACCTAAGAAACCATACTGGCAACAGCTTAATGCAAAATGGAGAAACTTGTGCTTGGGTAAATTCCAGTACCTAAGACTGAGCAGCTGGTTCAAAGTCAAGGGGGAATCATTTTATGTAAATAAGCACTACTGGGTCTAGAACATGTAACTAAGATGAATAATGCTAAGGGCATCAGGAAATATGCATGAGGAAGACTTTTGGATGGTCGAAATTATATGCTATAAATTTAATGGTTCACATGAGAGGATGAATTTTCAAAATGATTATCTCCTTAGGAGTGTGAATACTCAAGCTGAGTAAATGCTGTAGCCCAGGTAGAAAAGGGAAGTGAGTTTCCATTCAGACATTGGAATTCCATTCATGCTGAGCATGAACATGGGAGGGAATCAAGGAAGTGTTGAACCACACCAAGGGCTGCTGTCTATCCAGGATGAGTCTCAGAGGATTAATTCATTCTTGTTATGAGGGATTTCCAAGTTTCTTATTGGAAATAACTCAACAGAAATTGAAAGCCTTGAAACCAAATTCTGTACTTGTCTCATCTTAGCTTTGGAAGACCTTGACTTGTAAAGGCCCCAAAGAGGCATAGCTTGATTCATCTTTAAGTCTGTATTACACTTGGTGACAGACTGCCTTCCCGCTATGTTGCCAAGGCCAGCCACTGTGTAAGACTGTGGTGCTAAACCTTCAGCAAGAGAATGCTGCTTAGCTTAATTACTGTGTTTTGTTTGTTTGGTTGCAACTTTTCTTATTCATTCTTGATTTTTTTTTCTTGTGGTGGATTTTCAGTATGGTAAAGGTAATGCACTTTATATTATGATTGTATCATTTAAGCACTTTTTCAAACAAGTTTTATATATTTATATATATATATATATATATATATACATATATATATATATATATATATATATTTAAGAATAATTGGTGTTTATCACCTCTTAAGAAACTTTTTTTATGTGTGCTGTAACCATCATGTCATCCCAGAAAGCATATGCATAGATAGATCACTGAAACTTGCAGTGGCCTTGGGATTGATAATTTGTTCACAGAAAGCCAGAGGTAAACATGTGGATTGGACTTTCAATGTTCCTAATGTGGCCTAATGTGGATACCAAGTTCATGATTGGAAAAGTATTCATGATGCATCCTTGTGGTCATATATTTAGGTACTCCTAAAATATAGTACTCTAGGGATGATCATATAGGACACACTAGTGAGAAACTCAATAGTTTTGCTCTAATGATTCTCAGAAAAATGAAAACCTTCACCAATGGAGTAAAAATAAAAATCAGGATAATCGGACCTAATCTGTCTCTGGTTTGAAATATAGTCTCAGTGGGAACCACACAGAGGAGATAATGAATTCCACAATTTTAAAAACCTTTTTTTGATACTCAGTTTTTATGTTGTTGGCCTTGAATATGCATTTGGTGCCTATTTTCTATAGTTGTTTGTTTCATTTTATTATCATTATCATTGTTATTGCTATTATTTCTTTTATACATAACTGTTTGGCTTGATGTAAGAACTATGCACCACATACATGCAATTCCCACAGAATCCAGTCAGGTCAGTGAATTCCACTTGGAACTGTGTAATCCTTTTGGTTCTATGTTAAGCAAATGAGAAAAAATGGATGAGCTATCTCACCAGCACCTGCCCATGACTTTTATCCTTCCTTTCGTACTGTATTAGCTGAACTGGAACAAACTCATCCAAAGAAAGAAGGTCTGTGAGAACCACAGAAATACATATATGAGATAGGAATGCTCATTGTCTAAATTGCCAGTCATGAATGAGGGCATTAGTAGATACAGAATCATACCACAGCATCTCTTATTGTAAGTATTGGAGCAGAACTGTTAATTCTCATCCTGTGTTATGAGGTAGATTAGACTCATCAGATTAAATTAAGAATTGAAAAACTCTCCTAGGGTTGAAAGTGGTAAGGAAATCATGCTTATGTAGTATAAATGCACTGGTAAGAGCAGGATTCAAGCTAGTCTTGGGGGATGCAGCCTACAGCAGAGTCAACAGGTCTTTGGTGGAGAATGATTCGGTTCAAAACTGGGAAGGTAGAAGGATGGTCGATATTTTTCTAGTAGATCTCCCAACATCAAAAAATCAAATATGAAATGCAAATTTTCACAGCTATCCTTCAAAGACTGTCTATGAAAGAAGTTACTGGGAAATCACTGTCCTAAAATATTTATTCCATTCACACTTTTACATTTTCCTTTGACATATTGCAATGATGTTTATTAATCTTGGAACTGCAGGTCTCTTCTCTGGTCTCCAGTGAGGATTAATTCCTAAAACAGATGTATGTCCAGATGACTAAAAAAATAAAAATAAAGAATAGATCCTGATTAAAGTTCTGGGCTAAAGATAAAACATTCTACCACAAAGGTCAGATAAGAAGTATATTTGACATATATATATATATACATATATATATATGTATATGTATATATATATGTACATATGTATATACATATGTGTGTATATATATATATATATATATATATATATATATATATATATATGGTGTGTGTGTGTGTTAAATCAGACTTGTATGGGGTTGGGGATTTAGCTCAGTGGTAGAGCGCAAGGGTTCTCTCTCTCTCTCTCTCTCTCTCTCTCTCTCTCTCTATATATATATATATATATATATATATATATATATATATATATATATGTGTGTGTGTGTGTGTGTGTGTGTGTTAAATCAGAGTTGTATGGGGTTGGGGATTTAGCTCAGTGGTAGAGCGCAAGGGCTCTCTCTCTCTCTATATATATATATAGGTATATATATATATATATATATATATATATATATATATATATATATATGCGTGTGTGTGTGTGTGTGTGTGTGTCTGTGTGTGTCTGTGTTTGTGTTAAATGAGACTTGTATGTCTGGTATTTTAAGAAAGCTAACCTGGTTGAAGATTAATTTTTTTTATTTTTTTCGGAGTTGGGGACTGAACCCAGGGCCTTGTGCTTGCTAGTCAAGCGCTCTGCCACTGAGCTAAATCCCCAACCCCGAAGATTATTTTTAATGTTGTCTTGGATTTGTTCACAGAGATTTTATTAAGAATATGTGTGTATCAGTGTAAATTAGTCTGTAATACTCAGTCTTCCTCTCTTTCGTCAGTCGTCTGTAATTCTTTCTCACTCTCTCTGTTCCTCTCTGTTTACCTCATTTTCCCCCTGCCTCACTCTCTCTCTCTTTTGTTCTCTGTCAATTGTTGGATAATACCAGATTCAAATTAGAATTTTAATGTGTTCATTCCTTTTGTCTATCTTTTGGAATCATCTAAAAAACTTTCAATGCTCTTTAAATGTCTTATGAAATTTTTAAACTGAATATATGTGGTCCTATGATATTTTAGGAGGGAGATATTAAATGCCTGACCTTGTGTCATAGTTCAGTATACTGCTGTTTAAATTATGCATATTGAGGTGATTTAATATTGGTATATCCAATACAGCCAGTAAATAATTATTGGTTTAAAAAATATTCTATATTTGGGACTGTAAATATAAAAAGTCTTCTCTCCACGTCTCCTCTCTTCACATTAATTTTGTTAATTCTACCTTTTCTTTAAATAACTTGGCAAGAGGTTATGACAATTTTGTTAATACTTTCCATGAATGAACTCTTCCATTCATTCATTATATTGTGTTCCTCATTTTATTGATTTCAGTCATGATGAGTTGGATATACAAGTTATACTCCTTCCACAAGGCTCAAAGGCTACCATGAAACAAGGTGCAAAGAGACTGTAGGTGCCCAAAATGTGGGGGTGATCATATGGAAATCTTGTATTCTGGATACACAGAATTCTCACCTCATGACACAGAGCAGCTGTGGTTCCCTGCACAGCTTCAAGCCAGTCAACAGTCCAGAATGCAGTGTAAATGCCTAAAAGCTGTTACTCCTAACTGACACACTATGGACAGTTACTGTCTTCTGTTGGAGGGTTGAACGATTTTTGTAAGGGATCATCATGGGGTTAGTAAACAGTATTTAAATTTGGAAGATATACAAAGGTAGGATTCAAAGTAATATAATGATGTAGGTAAAATAAATGGGAAAATTATCATCTAAATATTTTGGTGGAAATTCTCAAAAAAATAAAAGAATTAAAGTATATTCCTCAATATTATGTAAAAAGAGAATGTTTTTTTCTATAGGGATTTTTCACACAGTAACCTTAATGAATTCTGTTAGTTACAACAGAATAATTTGGATAGTATTGGTATGAGGTCTTCTATGAAGGTCTGATAGAATTCTGCACTAAACCCCTCTCAACCTTGGCTCTCTTTGGTTGGGAGACCTTTAATGATTGCTTCTATTTCCTTAAGAGTTATGGGGTTGTTTAACTGTTTTATCTTTTCCTGATTTAACTTTGTTACCTGGTGTCTGTCTAGGAAATTGTCAATTTCCTGCAGATTTTTAAGTTTTTTTTATATAGGCTTTTATAGTTAGATCTGATGATTTTTTGAATTCCTCTGAATCTGGATTTATGTCTCCCTTTCCATTTATGATTTTGTTAATTTGGAGACACTCTCTGTGTCCTCTTTTTAGTCTGGCTAAGGGTTTATCTTTCTTGTTCTTTTTCTCAAAGAACCAACTTTTGGTTCTGTTGATTCTTTCTATGGTCCTTTTTGTTTCTACTTGGTTGATTTCAGCACTGAGCTTGTTTATTTCCCGCCTTCTACTCCTCCTGGGTGTAATTGCTTCTTTTTGTTCTAGAGCTTTTAGTTGTTCTATCAAGCTGCTGACATATGCTCTGTCCTGTTTCTTTCTACATGCACTCAGAGCTATGAGTTTTCCTCTTAACCCAGCTTTCATAGTGTCCCATTATTTTCGGTATGTTGTACCTTCATTTTCATTAAATTCTAAAAAAATCTTTAATTTCTTTCTTTATTACTTCCTTGACCAGGTTATCATTGAGTAGAGCATTGTTCAACTTCCACGTATATGTGAGCATTCTTCCCTTATTGTTATTGAAGACCAGCTTTAGGACGTGGCGGTCTGATAGCACGCATGGGATTATTTCTATCTTTCTCTACCTGTTGAGGACCGTTTTTTTGAACAATTATCTGGTCAATTTTGGAGAAAGTACCATGAGGAGCTGAGAAGAAGCTATATCCTTTTTCTTTATGGTAGAATTGTCTATAAATATCTGTTAAGTCCATTTGGTTCATGACTTCTCTTAATCTGTCTACATCTTTGTATAATTTCTGTTTCCATGATCTGTCCATTGATGAAAGTGGGGTGTTGAAATCTCGTACTATTATTGTGTGAGGTGCTATATGTGTTTTGAGCTTTAGTAAGGTTTATATTATGTATGTAGGTGCCCTTGTATTTGGGTCATAGATTTTTAGCATTGAGAGTTCATGTTGGTGGATTTTTCCTTTGATGAATAAAAATTGTCCTTCCTTATCTTTTTTGATGACTTGTAGTTGAAAATTGATTTTATTTGATATTGATTGGCTACTCCAGCTTGCTTCTTCTGACCATTTGCTTGGGAAGTTGTTTTCCAGCTATTCACTCTGAGGTAGTGTCTGTCTTTGTATCTGAGGTATGTTTCCTGTAGGCAGTAGAATGCAGGGTCCTCGTTCCGTATCCAGTTTGTTAATCTATGTCTTTTTATTGGGGAGTTGAGCCCATTGATATTGAGAGATATTAAGGAATAGTGATTATTGCTTCCTGTTATATTCATATTTGGATATGAGGTTATGTTTGTGTGCTTTTCTTTGGTCCCTACAGGTTCCGGTGGTGTCTCAGACACAGGGAACCTGCTGCTGCTGTGCCCTTATCCGAGGGAACCAAGAGGATGTATACAGTTTCCTTCTCGGGCCAGGGATGTGGGCTTGGGTAGGCAGTGTTGGTGGTCTTCCGCTCTGCAGTCTCTGGAGTGCCTACCTGTTCAGGTGGTGAGGTCTCTCTCCCATGGGGTTTGGGAGCAGAGAGCTGCTGCGGGCAGGGATCTGCCTATTTTAGATCTTCTAATACGATATAATGATGATCATTTTAGAATGAGTTCATATTGCCATACAATATATTTTATTTAAAATTTAAAGCTCACACATGTGAAGTTTTTTTAGTCAGAACTGTTTTCCAGCTAGTATGCAGTAATATTCTACCTAATTTAACACTTTAATTGTAGTTGACTCATTTTTATTACAACCTTTTCAATTGCCAAATTTTTGTCTGCTCTGTGTTAACAATAACCATTTGTGTGCGGGTGTATTTGTCAAATATTCAGAGCCAGAATAATTCTGATGTGCTGTGGTGAATGGAGTAGAGACAATAGCTAATCTTTATGGATTATAGTTTGATATTATGTACAGGAATAAAAGAAACACTGTGGTACATATGTTTTTGCAAAATATATTTGTAAATATTTTGAGATAAAAATGCAAAATCATGTTATTTCACCAAATGAGAATACCTGATTGGTAAAGTGCCAGAAAATATAAGATATGTATTCTGAATTGCAATAGAATGCAAAATCAAAATTAACAAAAGTAATTTGATGGGATGGCTATGGCATATGCAATATTTCTATGTCACTGAACTATACCCATACATTAGTACTTCTTGGTACTTTGGAGAGCAAAGTGATTTAACTCATTTTATTTCTTGTAAGACCGCTGAAAGAACCCAAAAGCTATCCTTTAAATCTATTAAAACTTGTTTTCCATTAGATAAATACCGCCTTTAATAAGAGTAGAAGGACATTTTTACAAAGTACTTTTGCTAATTTGAGGCATTCTAAAATTAATTTTGCTTTCTTTTTACAAAACCCAATACCAACATACATGAAGAAAGTCCATCAGTCGTTAGAAAAATAATTGCTGGAGTTCTTCAATAATCATTTCCTTTGTTAAGTGGAATTTTATCCAGGTGTTTCAGAAGTATTCTAAATATTTCATTTCCATCATTAGATGTGGATGAAACCATGATATAAACAAATGAAATTCACTGCTATGTTCAATCTCATTAAAGTAAAGCAATATCTGCCTGCTACAGGAACTTTTCCAAACAATTCCAATTGACATTCTTTCACAATTTATTTTTAGATTAGCCACAGTAATTAAAATACTCCCATACTAAACATAATATCTTTGGAGTTAAGTTCACATTAAATTCAAACTTTTTCACTAGATATACATTCTTTTTAATTAATCTATCCTTTCTTTGTAAGGAAAAAAAAGAGAATATGGATTGTGATGGGTAGCAGGCCACAGTCAGAAGCATCACCCACTTTGTGGTAATCTAATAGAAATGACTTTAATTTCTTCCAAGAATGTTTAAACAAGATTCTCTCATTTTAGTATTCCCAGTATCTTGATTGCTTTCTGGATATCACAGATCCTGTAATGGTTGGGTTAAAAAGTGCTCACTAATATCAGGATAATAAACTGAGTCTTAGAAATTCCCTGTTGGTTGCTACCTCTGAATAAGGAAGTTTGAATCAGATTATGGAACTTTACTCTACAGAAATGTCATCCTTCTCTAATTAGCATTTGCACACTTTTGTCCATAATACCGTATCTTAGACAGAGTTCCTATTGCTGTTATGAAATTCCATGACCAAGGGGGGAAAAAGAAATTTAGGGAAGAAAGTGTTTATTTAAGTTTATTTTTTTTAATTTTTTTAATATATTTTTACAGTCCAGATATTATCCCTCTCCCAGCCCATACTCTGACTGTTCTACATACCATACCCACTTCCCACATGTCCATCTGAATGAAGCTGTCTCTCACTCCACTCCCATTCTACCAGACCTCTCCACTCCCTGGGGACTCAAGTCTCTTGACGGTTATGTGCATCTTCTCTGGTCGTTTCCAGACTCTGCACTCCCTCTTAGGGGCTTCATATTAGCTGTTGCATGCTGCGCATTGGTTGCTCAGTGTCTGAAAAATCACTTATGTCCAGGTTAGTTAGCACTGCTGGTCCTCCGAAGGTTTGTTCCCCTACTAAGCTTCCTGCAGCTTTTCCCTAGCTCAACAACAGGTGTTAGCAGCTTCTGTTCATTGACTGAGTGTAAATGTCTGCATCTGACTCTTTCAGTTGCTTGTTGGGTCTTTTTGAAGGCAGTCAAAACAGGTCTGTTTTGTGAACATGACAAAGTATGAGTAATATTGTCAGGCTTTGGGGCCTATACTTAATCTGGTTCCCAGATATGGCGTGTCACCAAAACACCTTTTCCTCAATCTCTACTCTGGTTTTGTCCCTGAAGGTCTTTCAGACAGGAACAAATATGGGTCAGAGTTTTGAACTGTGGATTACAAACCTATCCCTCAATTGATGCTCTCTCTTCCTAGTGGAGGTAGACTCCACAACTTCCCTCTCCTCTCTCCTGGACATTTCACTGAGTCCTGATAGTTTCTTACCTGTCAGGTTTCTGGAATATTCTAGAGTCACCCCCCTACCCACTTCCAACATGTTAGCTCCTGAGGTTTCTTGTTTCCATTTATTCTGCTAGTACTCAGGGCTTCAGTCCCATTACCCATCAATACCTGACCATGTTCCCCTCTTCCCATCACTATCTCCTTTCTCTTTCAGGTCCCTCATTCTCCCCTCCAGTGTTTCCTTTTTCTCCTTAAAAGTTGGATTGAGGCATCCTCACTTTGGCTGTTCAGCTTGTTAAGCTTTTATTTTTATTTGCTTTAAAATGGGATATTTTTTGCTTACATTTCCAATATTATTCACTTTCCCAGTTTTCCATTCATAAGACTCTTATACCTTCCCCCGCAGTTCTAAATGATGTTCCCTGTCATCAACCACCCCCATTTCTGCCAACACTGTCATTCACCTACATTGGGGTTCTAACTGTACTAGGCCCAAGACCTTCTCCTCCCATTGATGCCCAACAAGGCCAACCTCTGCTACATATGCAGTTGGACCCATATGTCTGTCTACCCTTTGAATGGTGACTCACCCCCTGGGAGCTCTAGTTTGTTGGTATTGTTGTTGTTATGAGGTTTCAAGCTCCCTCATCTCCTTCAGTCCTTTCTCTTTTTCCTCCAAATGGGACCCTTTTCTCAGGTCAATGGTTGGAAGAAAGCAGTCACCTCTGTATTTGACAGGCTCTGGCTGTGCCTCTCAGAAGACTGTAATATCTGTCTCCTGTTAGCATGTACTTCTTAGCTTCATCAACCTTACCTTGTTTTGTTGAATCCCCAGATGGGGCAGGCTCTGAATGGTCATTCATTCACTCTCTGTTCGAAATTTGTCTACATATACCCTCCTATGAATATTTCCCCCTTTTAATAAGGACTGAATCATATATATATATATATATATATATATATATATATATATATATATATATTGATTGTCCTTCTTCTTTAGCCTCAAATAGTATGTGAATTTTATATTGGATAATTGGAGCTTTTGGGCTAATATCCATTTATCAGTGAATGCATACCCTGTGTATTTTTTCTGTGGTTGGGTTACCTCATTCAGAATGATATATTCTGATTACATCCATTTGCCTCTAAGAACAACAATAGCAACCAACTAGAGCTCCCAGATTCTAAACCACCATCCAAAGGGTAAACATGGACACACCAATGGCTCCATTTTTATAGGAAGCAGAGGATGGCATTGTTGGACATCAATGGGAAGAGAAGACCTTAGTCCTGACAAGGCTTGACCCACTATGGTAAAGAAATATCAGGGAAGGTAGGCAGGAAGGGTGGGTAGATTAATGGGACATCACCCTTATAGAAGCAAGAGGAGGGGCATGGGTTGGGTGTTCATCAATGAGAAACAAGGGAATAGGAAAACATTTGAAAGATAAACATATATGCATTAAAAATTAATTTGATAGCTTCTGGGAGAAGTAAAGACAAATTTCTTCTTAGTTAAAAATTACTTTACTTGTTATCATATGTATATCTTTATCATATATTTGTCAATATGTGCTGTGTGTAGGTGACAATGGACCCAGAGCCACTGGATCCCCTGGAGCTAGATTTAGAGGCAGTAATGTGTACATGACATGTGTACTAGGAACCCATCTTGGGTCACCTGGAAGAGTAAAGTATGCTCTTAAACACCAAGTATTTCTAACACACAAAGATTATTAGTTGTTTTCATTGGTGTGACCATTTCTTAGGCTAATCACAATCTAGGCCAAATCCAATTCTAAACAGTTGTTGAGAAACACAAATTGAATACGATGTTTGTTTTTTAATAAAAATAAAAACTCAAAAGTAGAAAATATTAGTTACAGAGCTTAACAATGAATTCTCAATTGAGGAATGTTGAATGGCCTAGAAGCACCTAAATAAGTGTTCAACATACATAGTCATCAGGGAAATTAATATCAAAATGGTCTTGAGATTCCATCATACAAAAATCAGAATGGCTAAGGAAAAAAATACTCAGGTAACAGCAGATGCTGGTGAGGATATGGAGAAAGAGGAACTCTCCTCAATTGTTAGTGGAATTGGAAGCTGGGTACCACTACTCTGAAAATCACTCTTGTGCTTCCTCAGAAATTTGGGAATAATTCTATTTGAGGACACAACTATAACAGAACTGGACATATATATATAAAGATGCTCAAAAATACAAGAACGACAAATGCCCCACTATGCTTATAGCAGCCCTATTTTTAAGAGCCAGAAGTTGAGAGAACCCAAGTGTCTCGCAACAGAGGAATGTATACAGAAAATATGACACATTTACACATGTGTCTACTAGTCAGCGATCTCAAAAATGACTTCATGAAAGTGTTAGGCAAATGGATGGAACTAGAAAATATCTTCCTGAGTGATGTAACCCAAATACAATAGGACACATGTGGTGCGCACTCACTGATAGGTTGATATTGTCCAAAAGCTCATAATACCTTAGAAACAATTCAGAGACCATATGAAGCTCAGAAGAAGAACAAACAAAGTGTAGATCCTTCAGTCCTTCTGAGAAGGGATAGCAAAATATTCACAGGATGAAATATTAAGAAAAAGTATGGAGCTGGGACTACATAAAAGGTCGTACAGAGACTGCCCCTCCTGGGGATCCAACCCATAAACAGTTACCAAACCCAGGCACTATTGTTGACGTCAAGAGATGCATGCTGACAGGAGCTTGATTTGGAATTCTCCTGAGAGGCTTTACAGTGTTTTACTAATACAGATGAGATTCTTCATTTATAACCAACAGATTGAACACAAGGACCCCAATGGAGGAGTTAGAGAAAAGAGAGAAGGAACTTAAGAGTTTTGCAATCCTCTAGGAAGAACAACAATATCAACCAATCAGACACCATCCCCCATAAAGACTTCCCAGAGATTAAAACATGAACCATAGTTTACACAGGGCTCTACCTCAAAACTTACCTGAGAATGATCTTTTCTGGCATCAGTGGAAGAAGAGGCCCTTGACCTATGGATGGCTTGCTTCCCAGTGTAGGGACATGTCGGGGAATGGAGGTGAGTGTGGGTGGGTGTAAGGGGAGCATATTTATGGAAGCTGGGGGATGGGGTAAGTAAAGTTGGAGAGGGTGATCCAGGAAAAGGGATAATATTTGAAACATAAATACATAATTTATTCAATTAAAAAAGTTTAAGAAATTGAAAAAAAACTTACAACTGTAATGCATTTTCATTCTTTTTAAAATATTTTTGGATATGTTCTTATTTATACTTCAAATGTTATTTCCATTTCCAGTTTCCTACCCATAAGCCCCCTATCCCATCCTCCTTATACCATCTTTTGTGAGGGTGTTCCCTTCAGCCCCACCACTTCCTCCCCACCATGACAATTCTCAATGCCTACCCTTTTAAAGACCAAGGGCTTTTTTCTCATTGGTGCACAACAAGGCCTTCCTCTGCAGATGTATATGCACCTGGAGTCATGGGTCTGTCCATGTGTACTCTATAGATAGTGTTCAATGTACTTATTATTTATTTACTTTTACACTCCAGTTTTTATTCCCCTCCTGGTCTACTACCTGTCATTTCCACATCCCATACTTCCTCCAAACCTAATGGTTAGCTGCATCTTTTCTAACTGAAACCAGAGTCAGGAGTCCTCTCTTGTATCTGTCCTGGAGGCCTCATCTCAGCATGTAAATTCTGGTTAATGAGCCAGTGTCTGAGAGATGTCAAGGGTCCAGCTGGTCCTCCTAGAGAGATGCCCTCCTCCTCAGCTTCTTGCATCTTTTCTCAAATGTAACCAGAAGACTCAGCAACTTCTCATCATTGGTTGGGTACACATATGGGCATCTGACTCTTACAGCTGATTGTTGGTTGTTTTTGGGGAGGCAGTCATGATAGTTCCTTTTTTTGAATGTCCCATAGCATCAGAAATGGTGTCTGGTGTTGGTGCCCCCATTTGAAATGGATCCCATATTGGCTTTCTTTTCCTCAGGCTCTTCTTCATTTCTATCCCTGCATTTCTTTGAGACATGAAGAATCATGGGTCAGACATTTGTCTGTAGGAGAACAACCCCTTCCCTCACTTGATGACCTGTCTTTCTGCTGGAGGTAAGTTCAATAAGTTCCCTTTCGCCGCTGTAGGGCATTTCATCTATCCATGCCTCGTTGAGTCCTGAGGATATCTCACTTCCCAGTTATCCAGTACACTCTATAGAATCCTACTAAGCTCCTCCCTCATCGGATTGCCTGTTTCTCCTCTTTCGACTGGCCCTCAGGTCTTCAGTCCTTTTTTTCCCACCCAATAGAATATCATGTCCCCTCTTCCAAAACCTCCTTCCATTATTGCTCCTCAGTCTCACCGTCTATCTCTCCTTCTGATTTCTTTCTTCTCCCTCCAAATTGGGATTGAAATGTTTCTATTTGGACCCTATTCCTTGATGAATTTTTTGACTTCTGTGTCCTACTTCTTGAGTATGCTTTACTATTATAGGCTAATATCTACATATTAATGAGAATATAGGATGATTGTTCTTTTGGTTCTGAATTACCAAAGACAAACTTATAATTTTTTAACACAAAATGGTTAATTCCATCCATATGCCTAAAAAGCTCAGGAACACATTTTTAAAAATTTTATTAGATAATTTTCTTACTTACATTTCAAAAATATTCCCCTTTCCATATTCATGTCAAAAATCCCCCATCCATTCACCTCCCACTCTCCCATATGTGTATTCCACAAACACATTCTGCTTACAACCCCTGATATTACCCTGCATTGGGTTCAAACTTTGGCAGGACCAATACTTCCCTTTCCACTGTTGCCCCAACAAGGCTATTCTTTCCAACATATACAGTTGGAGCCTTGGGTCAGTCCATGTATATTCATTCAGTACTGGGTTAGTCCCTAGAATGTCGTTGATTGTTATTTTTGTTCTTCTGCAGATGTAAACTCCTTCAACTCTTTCCATGCTTCCTCTAATTCCCCCAGAAGGTCCATTTCACTGTTCAGTGGTTTGCTGCTAGCATTGACCTTTGTATTGTACTAGCTCAGAGATCTATATCTGGTCACTTCCACTATGCATTTTTAGCTTAATCTATCCTATCTAGTTTGGAGCATATATATATATATATATATATATATATATATATATATATATATATATATATATATGTAACATGTGGGTCAGGCTCTGAGTGGCCATTCCTTGAGTCGATGTTCTAAAATTTGCTTCAATATACCCTCCTATTTATATTTTTTCCCTTTTTAAGAAGGAGTGGTCATTCTTCTTTTGAGCTTTCTGAAGTCTCTGGATTGCATCTTGAGTAGTTCGAGCAGTTTGGCTAATATACATTTATCAATGAGTACCTACCAAGTGTGTTTTTGTGTGATTGAGTTACCTCATTCAGGATGATATTTCTAGTTCATTTCATTTGCCTGTGAATTTCATGAAGTTGTTGTTTTTATAGCTGTGTAGTATCCATTGTGTAGATGTGCCATTTGTCGATCAAGGATCTTCACATAAAACCATATAACCTTAAACTAATAGAAGCAACAGTGGTAAAGAATCTCGAACACTTGGCCACTGGGGAAATTTCCTAAACAGAGTACCCATCGTTTATGGTCAATATTTAAGAATCTCCAAATGGGACTTCATTAAATTGTAAAGCTTTGGTAAGGAAAAGGGCACTGTCATTCAGAATAAGGGGCAACCAACAGATTAAGAAAAATATCTTTACTAATTCTTCATCTGATAGAAGGCTAAAATAAATCTGTACAAATACTTAAGAACTTAGAGTCCAGAGAATCAAATAGTCCTTTCAAAAATGGTGTATAAGGTAAACAAAGAATTCCAACTGAGGAATATCAACATCCTTAGTCATCAGGGAAATGAAAATCAAAAAAAAAAAAAATCCTAAGATTCCACAGGATGCTAGTCAGAATGGCTAAGATTAAAAAAAAATCAGACGAAACAGAAGTTTACAAAGATGTGGAGAAATAGGAACACTCCTCCATTGTTGGTGAGATTGCAAGTTGGAAGAACCACTCTGGAAAACAGTCTGGAATTTCCTCAGAAAAGCGAATATGGTACTACCTGACAACACCACAATACCACTTCTTGGTTATATACACAAAAGATGCCCCAACATATAACAAGGACACATGCTGCTTTATATTGATAGTAACATTTTTTAATAGCCAGAAGCTAACAAGAACCCAGTTGTCCCTTATTGGAAGTGGGTATCAGCCAAAAAGTGTGGAATACCTAAGAAAGGATTCTCAGGTCATATGAAGCCTAAGCAGAAGAAAGACCAAAATGTGGAAAGGAGAACAAAATATTCATGGGAGGAAATACAAGGACAAAGAGTTAAACAGGGACTGAAGAAAGGGTCAACCAGAAACTGCCCAACGTGGGGATCCGTCCCATATGCAGCCACTCTAACCAGTCACTATTGCTGATGCCAACATGCCCTTGCTGAGAGGAGTCAGATATGGATGTCTCCTGAGAGGCAGTGACAGAACCCTACTGACACTGATGAGGTGGGTTGCAGCTAACCATTTCATTGAACAAGGGGGGATCAATGGACTTTTTAGAGAGTATACTTAATGAAGTATACTCATTATACTCAAGGGGTTTACAAAACCCCGAGAACAACAACAATATCAACCAAACAGACCTCATTAGAAATCAAAGGAATTAAAGCACCCATGTGTAGAGTAAACAATGAGGGACCCATGACATCAGCCACATATGTGGCGGAGGAATTCACTGTTTAACACCTTTGGAAGGAAAAGCCCTTAATCCTGTGAAGACTTGTTTCCCCAATGTAGGGTAATGCCAGGGCATTGAAGGTGAAGTGGGTTGGTGGGAATGGGAATATCCTCAGCAATGCCATATATTTGGTGGGGGTTATGGGAGAGGGAGGAAAAGAGATAACATTTGAAATATAAATACATAAATTGGAAAATTAATAAATAAAAATGACATTTTGTCTCATTAAATTAATCATACAGTAAAATATCATTTTCCATTACAGATATTGGCACAAATGTTAGAGTTTGGCATTAATTTCCTATGGTCTCTTTTGCTGTCTATAGCTAACATGTTCCTTTTTCTTATGACTTATATAAACAAAAATCTATCTTGCAATTTAAAGGAATATAGATTGAAAAAAATACTGATATCATTTGAGAATCAATGATACTAACAATTTTACTATACTTCCCTCTATTAAAAGTTAAACAACTCCTTGAAGAAACTTCAATGGATAATATCAAAATATGTTTAATATAATGGTACATCAAATACATTTTGTTAATAGCCACAAACAAGAAATGTTTCTGATATTTATGCATGATGGTATTTGATTATGGAAGAAACTGAATGATCTTAGGTTTTGAAATAATGTATATAAATCATTTATTTTTAATTTTTCTTGACAGAAAGAAATTGTCAATGAATACATATATACAATGTGGCACACATTGATAATATAAATAGAGCAAATTAAATATATAATTAATGAACCAAAGGTGAGCAATCATGTATAAAAGCAAGATATATCATTGAGTCTACCTACAGTTGGAGTTAAGAGATGATTCATGAATCCATGTATTTCTTCCTAGACACCTAATAAGATAAATTTATTGTTGGAGAATCCTAAAATTGTAATTAGTAGGTTTGATCGAATATACACATTTAAACATTGCATTTGAAGAAATATACATAATGTATTTTCAAGTTTATATGTACAGCATGTACAAAAATTCACTAAGTCCATAAATTATCAATATGAGTCAAGCAATTTTTCTGCTAATATGCTTGAATTATCAAGCATACAAATACATGTATGTATGTATGTATGTATGTATGTATGTATGTATGTATGTATACACACACAGGCACACATATAAAATACTCCTAAAAATTTCCAACAAATTAGCAAATAATAAATTCAGAGTAAACCCATGAAAAGGGATAAACTAAATTTCCAGAATAATGCTCTCCCAAAAGAATACTTTCTAGCATATAAAACATTGCCTCAGGATTTTTAAGAAAAGTACGTATGTGGCCAATATATGTAATCAGATCCCAATTGGACTTATCACGCAGAATTGAAGTAGAAATTGAAGTGGAGTGGGAAAAATATTAAATAACAGGTTTAACTATACTTTTTCAATTATAAAAAAGAAAAATTTGCGAAATGGTGAAAGGACAAAACAGATAAGGTTGCTTTCTATTAAGCATTGATATCTAAGTTTAGTGTTTATAGTCTATATAATAGACAGAGAAAAGTAAATCTTACAACTGTAACAAATTTTTCTTGGTTTGTGAATATACTCAGAACCATCAAGACAATAAAAAGGGATAGATGCAGTGGTACAAGTAGTAAAAGACCATTTGTTTATTTATTAGTTATAAATGTATTTTTGTAGCATTTCTTCCCAGGTTTCTGTTGGATATTTTATAAACCCAGACTTTGGTGTGGTCGGTGGTTAAATTTAACTGAACATGGCTGAATATGACAATATAATAGAAATGGATCCTTGGGGCAGAGAATACCTTTGGGATCGACCTGGTTATACTGAAATGGTGGCCGGAGCGTGCACAACCAATCAGAAGGTAAGAAACTGTGGATTTGGGTACTGGTCTCTTTATGAGATTTCCCTTTGCAATGTTGGCACAATTGTTCCATGATATCATGAGATTGTGCAGTGAGCTGGTCTTTTCTTTACTCCTGCAACGAATGCAAATATTTGTTATTTTCAGTTCCTTCAGAGATCTTGCTAGGTGACTAGATCAATCAGCAACTCGGGATGAGGGACTTTAGATGTGCAAAATATGTTGTTGGTATTGGATTACTTCTAGGTACTTCTAGGAAAGTAACTTCTTAAGATACGGAATATAATCAGACAAGAGCTTGTTAAAGATGTAGAAAAACACTGGGTGTGGTGGCACAGGCCTTTACTCTTAGCACTGGGGAGGCAGAAGCAGGCAGAAGAACTCTAAGGTCAAGACCAGCTTGGTCTACAGAGAAAGGGAGAGAGAGGGTTCTGGTACTGCCAGGGATATAAAAGAAACACTGTCTCGAAAAAAGTTCAATTATAAGTTGTGTATTATACAAAGATAAAATCTCCTTTTATTTTAGTAAGATGTTAATAATTTTATCTTGAGTCTAATGCAATATTTTAGTGATAAAATAATGTGAAGGCACTGAAAATGTATGAAAAGATGTTTTCCATAACTATTCTCCTTAAACTACAGGCTGAATTTTTATTAAATAAACCTATGTAAATACACTTTGAAGGCTCTTCTGTGACTAACTAAATGACTTTACATTGTTAATTAAGAATGGTGGATTTCAGGCCAATCTTCATAGGTCATCACTAAGGTATAGATGTATATTAAGCATCAAAATCTAAATTTAAATGTTGCACAATAAAGAATGAGAACCTTTAATTGGTTTTTCTCTAAAGTATACAGCTTCTGTTTGTTGAAGTGAATATCAGATGATTTGACAAATTTTGTGAGAAATAAGATAAGAAACAGAAGATAAGAAACAGAGAAAGATAAGAAAAAATGTGTGCTAAGGGACAATGAACTGGGAGAGAGAATTCTATGGAACATATAGGACAATAAATTTGACCCCTCTGGTATTGGTTAGCTGGGGACTTCATTATGCATATCTATGTACCTAGAAAAGTTTATTTTTCATCTTAAGATTTTATGGTTGCTCTGAAACATCTGGCTTTTGTATTAAGGACCTACCATGTTTACATGATAGTTTTGAAATATTCGTGTTATTATCAAAAGCCGTACTTTGTACATACTTGTTAAGCAACAAAATAGATACGTAACTGCTTGGATTTATGAAAAAAGTTACAATGTTAAATATGAATTTATGTTTCTCACATATACATTCTCTTCATGTACCATGCTTGTTGATGAAACCTTAGCAGATAGGAATGCATAGTAACCATTTTGGTAGGATTTTATTGTATCTTGTTTAACATGTGCATTTCTATTAAAATGCTAACTCATTTCTAAGTCCCTTGATTTAACTGGAAAGGTTTTCATTAACACCTAGCCTGTTGTTTAATCATATAAAACGTCTTTGGTTTTTTATTGAATTTTATGCCAGTAACTTCTTAATGTGCTTTATTTTGAAGGTAAATTAAATATATATATATAATATATATATATATATATATATTATATATATATGTGTGTGTGTGTGTGTGTGTGTATGTGTGTATGTGTGTATATATATATATTATATATGTATATATATATCAAAAGATTTTATAAAAAATTAAATTTTTAGTGGAAATATCACTTGTGATGGACAATTTTACAAACATTCTGTAAATTATTGAATATTCTCCATTTTTAATTAGTATAAAATATAAATATTATGAATACAACAACCTTTATTAACATACACATCTCTAGTTAATATAGCCACAAATATGTTATTATTTTTTCTTTGAAAATTTTTTTCTTAGTTTGTCAGTAATAGATATTAACTTCTGTATCTGAGCATTCTCATCGTTATTCATTAAGAAATCTATTGCTGTTTTATTGAGAATAGTGAGGAATGTTCTTTGATAGGTAGATAGGCAAGATTAACACAATATACACAATGGTATTTCATTCACATCTAGGGAAAATAAACTATGATGGTTTCAGGAAAATAGATGTAACTAGAAAGTATACTGAGTAAGGTAACAAAGACTCAGAAAGACAAATTCCATGTGTTCTTTCTCATGTAGATAATAGAATCTCATTTTCATATACTTGTATTTATGTGAAGTTGGGAGTGGTCTGAGTTCATTACACTGGAATGGGTCTCATGAGATTAGAAAGTAGGGTTTTTAACAGTATGGTTTGGAAGTTGTTGAACATGTGGGATATGAATGTAGAAGTAAGAATAAAACAGACAGAATAATATAAGTGTTAGGGACATAGTGGGTGTGGGGAAATAGAACTGAGGAAGGGAGGATGAAGTTGAATGTCTACAAATATGACATAAGGCAACCTGTTAATTTATAGTTTAGTTTAAATAAAAATTAAAATTTAAAACTGATACCTTAATTTTTTTATTTTCTTTTTTTTCAGAGCTGGAATAATACCTTAAAGTTTATTGCAATATACATCATGTTTGAGGACAAATGCCAGAAAGTGATATCAAAACAATATATTTATTTTATTTGATCTTAGTCATACTATCCATAATTATTTGTTAAAAGTATCACTTACCTGCCAAATTTGGTATCATTTAAAAAATCGCATGAGAGGTAATAATTCTGGTAGTAGATTATTATTATTATAAGAATATCAACTGGTAAAATCTGTGACTTGATCTATGTTTTAAGTTGCTTTTTGCTTAATTTTTGCCCATCCTGACAGTCAGTCATACTGAAGTATAAATTTCAATGTTTAATACTGTTACAGACACAGACAGATAGACCAATGGAACAGAACTGAAGACCCAGAAATGAAACCACACACCTACGGTCACTTGATTTTTGACAAAGGAGCCAAAACCATCAAATGGAAAAAGGATAGCATTTTCAGCAAATGGTGCTGGTTCAACTGGAGGTCAACTTGTGAAAGAAGGCAGATTGATTAATGCTTATCACCCTGTACAAAGCTTAAGTCCAAGTGGATAATGGACCTTCACATCAAACCAGATACAATCAAACTAATAGAAGAAATACTAGGGAAGCATCTGGAACACATGGGCTCTGGAAAAAAATTTCCGGAACAAAAAACAATGGCTTATGCTCTAAGATCAAGAATCGACAAATGGGATCTCATAAAACTGCAAAGCTTCTGTAAGGCAAAGGACACTGTGGTTAGGACAAAACGGCAACCAACAGATTGGGAAAAGATCGTTACCAATCCTACAACAGATAGAGGGCTTATATTCAAAATATACAAAGAACTCAAGAAGTTCGACTGCAGAGAGACAAATAACCCTATTAAATAATGGGGTTCAGAGCTAAACAAAGAATTCACAACTGAGGAATGCAGAATGGCTGAGAAATACCTAAGGAAATGTTCAACATCTTTAGTCATAAGGGAAATGCAAATCAAAACAACCCTGAGATTTCACCTCACACCAGTGAGAATGGCTAATTCAAAAACTCAGGTGACAGCAAATGCTGGTGAGGATGTGGAGAAAGAGGAACACTCCTCCATTGTTGGTGTGATTGCAGACTGGTATAACCATTCTGGAAATCAGTCTGGAGGTTCCTCAGAAAATTGGACATCGAACTGCCTGAGGATCCAGCTATACCTCTCTTGGGCATATACCCAAAAGACGCACCAACATATAAAAAAGACATGTGCTCCACTATGTTCATGGCAGCCTTATTTATAATAGCTAGAAGCTGGAAAGAACCCAGATGCCCTTGAATAGAGGAATGGATACAGAAAATGTGGTACATCTACCCAATGGAATATTATTCAGCTATCAAAAACAATGACTTTATGAAATTCATAGGGAAATGGTTGGAACTGGAAAATATCATCCTGAGTGAGGTAACCCAATCACAGAAAAACACACATGGTATGCACTCATTGGTAAGTGGCTATTAGCCCAAATGCTTGAAATACCCTAGATGCCTAGAACAAATAAACTCAAGACAGATGATCAAAATGTGAATGCTTCATCCTTCTTTAAAAGGGGAACAAGAATACCCTTGGCAGGGAAGGGAGAGGCAAAGATTAAAACAGAGACAGAGGGAACACCGATTCAGAGCCTGCCCCACATATGGCCCATACATATACAGTCACCCAATTAGACAAGATGGTTCAGTGTTTTGCTGTTTGCAATTTCCTCTGTATTTGACATATTCTGGCTGTGTCTCTCAGGAGGGATCACTATCAAGTCATTGTCAGCCTGCACTTCTTAGCTTCATCCATCTTATCTAGTTTTGGTGTCTGTATGTGTATAGGCTACATGTGAGCCAGGCTCTGAATGGCAGGTCCTTCAATCGCTGTTATAAACTTTGTCTCCTTATTCCCTCCCATGGGTATTTTGGTTCCCCTTTTAAAGAAAGATTGAAACATCTGCATTTTGGTCATCCTTCTTGAGCTTCATGTGGTCTGTGTATGGCATGATGGGTAATTCAAGCTTTTTGGCTAATATCTGCTTATCAATGAATACATATCAAGTGTGTTTTTATGTAATTGAGTAACCCAACTCAGGGTGATATATTCTAGTTCCTTCTATATGGCTTGAATTTCATGAAGTCATTGTTTTTAAAGCTGAGTAATATTCCATTTTGTAGATGTACCACATTTCTGTATCCATTCCTCTGTTGAAGGGCATCTGGGTTCATTCCAGTTTCTGACTATTTTAAATAAGGCTGCTGTGAACACAGGCAAATATATTTCTCGGTTGTATGGGTATATTTTGGGTATATGCTCAAGAGAGGTATAGCTGGGTCCTCATTCATGGAATGTCCAATTTTCTGAGGAAACTTCAGTCTGATTTTCTGAAGGGTTGTACAAGTCTGAAATCCCACCAACAATGGAGGAGTGTTCCTCTTTCTCCACATCCTCACCAGCATCTTCTATCTCCTGAGATTTATATCTTAGCCATTCTGACTGGTGTGAGGTGGAATCTCAGATTTGTTTTGATTTGAATTTCCCCAATGACTAAGGATGGTGAACATTTATTTATGTGTTTTTTGGCCATTTGATAACCTTCATCTGAGAATGTTTTGTAACTCACCGTACCACATTTTTAATTGTGTTTTTTTTCTAGAGTCTAACTTCTTAAGTTCTTTGTATATTTTGGATATTACCCACTATCAGATATAGGATTGGTAAAAATGTTTTCCCAATGTTGGTTGCCGTTTTGTCCTAATGGCAAAGTCTTTTGCCTTACAGGACTTTGCTGTTCTATGAGGTCATATTTGTCAATTCTTGATCTTAGAGCATAAGTCATGGGTGTTTTTTTTTCAGGAAATTTTCTCCAGTGCCCATGTGCTGAAGACTCTTCCCCAACTTTTCTTCTATTAGTGTAGCACCCACCTTGATCAGCAAGGAAGACGCAACACCGTTGGATTCTTGTCAACAACCTTAATTGCAGGAAAACCTCATTCTTGATAAGTGGGACCCCCGGGATAAAAGGCACTTGCCTTAAATACAAGAAAGGCTGTGGTTGTAAATTTGTCCTCTGGGGATTGTTGGAGTATGAAATACCTTATTAGTGTGAATATCACTCCAGTCTGATAACTGCCGGAGAAATGTAAATACATGCTCATGGTAGGTGTTTATCACTAACCACCACCAGATATCAGATCCATCTTTAGCCACTCCCTACATCTCCCTCTTTTTTGTTTTCTAAAAAAGACTGTTCTAGATCTGGGTGTCACATCAATATATGTCATTGTTCCTGTCTTAGGTTGTTCTTCTCCAAGACTCGGCCTTACCCATTCTTGCGTAAACCTATCGCCTCCGGGCCCCTGTCTAAGTTTGGTCTGAGCCTGAGGAAAGCTGTCCATCTCTGGATACAATGACTCACATGACAGTGACAAAATATGATCTCGGGCGAACTCTTAATTTTTTAAAGAGGCCAGCCATATGTTGAGAGATGCACCACTTTCAATGGCAACCATAGCCTGGTAAACAACCCCTTTGAGTCTGGCATGTTCTAGTTGTAAACCGCAAAAGAGGCATAGACATACTCCACATCCCAAGAGGACAATGGCTCCCCAGGCAAATATGCCAGCCCATTCTTTAAAAAAGAAGAAAGCATTGTTAATCCATGAGGTGAAATCTCTAAATGTGATGGGTTCCAATCTACTGTTGTTAAGGACAGGAATCTGTATCAGCAATTGTCTCGATAATTGCTCTGCTTTCATGGACCAGTTTCCTTTTAGATAATTTAAGATTTCTTTGTTCTGTTGAGAATTCTGAGAAAATTTAGCTTGTAAAGAGTATTACATGGAAAAATACAATTATGTATCCTAATCAAAGTTGTAATGTTCAGCTTAGCAGAATTATTGCTTGATGTGTCTCCTCTGCCTGAAGAAGCTTCTTGGGTAATTTGACTCAAAGCAGCCAGGATGGTTCCAGTGCCCACAGCACTATTGTTCACAGGATCTAAACAATTTGCCAATGTGGTCCTTCGCAACCATATAAAAGGCTGAGAGGAATTTTTTAAGAGTGAAACATAATGTATGTAACAAAGAAATATTAGTGGCAGTATAGTGTTGGGAGAATTCTCCATTTGGCACTATACAAGGAACATCATGCAAACAGGATGTGGAGAAAAAGTTGGCAAAACAGTAGAATTGCTGTGAACTGGGACAAGTACTGGCCAGGATCTGGCAATGGCCCACAGAGTGAGTGAATCAACCTGGATTAACATTCCCACTAGTAATGGTAGGGTTCGTAGTCTCATCTTCACAAATACCAGGAGGCAGTTTGTGAGTCAAACGTTCAGGCACCCAGATTGGATTGTCTTGATTCTGCGGAAAAATACAAACAGCTCCCCTAGATCTCGAAATTATGAGTCTGGGCCACACCATTCACCAGTTAAGACATCCTTCCACTTTACATCTGCATTAGTCATAGGTTTAGTAGCAGCATGGCGATCCGCAGCAGAGCGGCCATGCACATCTAAAATTAATAAATTTAGTGTAAAAAGAGATAAAGACAACTGTTCTCTTGGTGTTCTGCCATAGGCAATTCCCACTTTTTGTTTTTTAAAGACCTCTTAAGGTACGATGTGTTCTTTTCACAATTCTTTTACCTTGGGGATTGTATGGCAATCTAGTAGTATGACTGACCTGCAATGTCTGTCAAAATGTCTGAAAGGACTTTGTAGTATAGGCAGGCCTGTTGTCTGTATTGAGACTACCAGGCTTTCCCCAGGCTGCCCATGCTTCTAAGCAATGACTAATGGCATTATGCGCCTTTTTAACCAGTCTTCAGAGTGGCATGTATAATACTGGAACTGGTATCAACAGAAATATGAGCACATTTTAAATTTCCAAATTGAGATATGTGTGTGACATCCATCTGCCAAAGTCTTAACGAGATCAGATCACGAGGGTTGATCCACACCTGAGGAGGGTGGTGAAACTGAACACAATTCTGGCAACTTAATATCACATTACAAGCTGTAACTCTAGAGATTTTAAATTTTTGTTGAAGAGTGAAAGCAGGAACATGAAACTTTTGATGATATTCTCTAGCAAGATCAAACGGAGCTGTATGAAAAATAAATTCTCTACGAGTACTAGCATCCACCAGGGCGTTATTACTGGCCATGGGACAAGGCAAATTAGTATGAGCTTGAATATGTTGTATGAAAAATTTATTTTTTTTTCTGACCCAAATCAATTTTTTTTAATTCTAAAAGAATTTGACATACATTACTAGTCGACATAATTGGCCCTGTAATTTCAAGTGATCACACAGCGTTAACTACATAAGCATAATCAGAAATTATATTAAAAGAATCATGAAATCTTTTAAAAACTTCTAATACAATTTTATATTCTGTAATTTGGGCAGTGTATGGACTGTACTGAATTAATATTGGTTCTTGAGAATCAACCATATAGGCACCTACACCTGTTTTGGAGCCATCTGTATAAATATCTAATACTCCAGATAAAGGCTCTGTGGCAGTGACCTTAGGAAAAATCACTCGATGTTCAGTAAAAAATTGTAACAAAGTATCACTAGTATAATGATTGTCAAACTTTCCATCAAAACTACAGCGTAATATGGCCCAATCATCTATCAAGACAAACAGTATTTCTACATGAGGTGTAGTATATGGTATAATAATTTTCTTGGGTAAATGATGAATACAAGATTTAACACCTAACATAGCAAGCTGTGTAACAGCAGAACCAGAATATTCATGGGACTTATAAGGAGAAATATGACAATAAATCCAAAGATGTGGTCCTTGTTGTCATAGCACTTCTTTAGGCTGACAGAATGTTCTCAGTATACACAAAAAAGATCCTCCTTTTCCTTGTATCTTCTTAGCATTGTCTTTTCTAGTCTTTTTCTATTTTCCTTAAGAATAATCGTGCTTCCTTGGTTAAAGCACAGGCTGAAATAATCTGAGAATGCCATTTTAGGATCCCATAGAGTGGTTGTAAATCTACATTGGGCATTTTAATATGTGGTCGAATCCAATTTATGCTTCCTAGTAATTTTTGAAAGTCATTTAATGTTTATAAATGATCTTTTCGTCAAGTGGCTGTCAAAACAATTGTAACCAGTTCACCTGGGACTTTTAGGACCTCAGTAGCAGCCCTTTATCAAAACGTCTCAGTGGGCTAAAGGACCATGGAAAAGATAAACATTAATCTTGACCTTGGTCACAGCCTCTAATTGGAGTAAGCTGAAGAGCCAATGTCAAGACTTTCTCCTCTTATCATCTTATATTAAAATCTGTTCTGTCTGGCAAAACAAAGTTACTCACAGTCTGTTGTTGACTTTTTTAAAAACTATTTTAGGGGCTTCTCTGTCCCCCAACCTCGGGCATTTTGACCATAGGGGCAGAAACTGGCTGTTGAGGGAATAGGATCAAAGGCACTCTCCATGTTAATGATGACTAAGGAGAAAAGTAACCCTAACCCTAACCCTAACCCTAACCCTAACCCTAACCCTAACCCTAACCCTAACCCTAACCCTAACCCTAACCCTAACCCTAAGGAGTAAGACTGACTCCTCTCTTAGAATAAGGACAGCAGATAAGGCAGGTTCCCTTAAAGAACTTCTCTTAATGAGCACTCTCTTTCTGTGAGCAAATGTTAAAGGTCAGGCCACTAAAGGCAGAAATTTCTTTCTTGTTCTTGTTTTTTTTTAGAGTCCTCCCCCCCCTCACTCTCAGCCTTTTTGATCATTCCTCTTGTAGCATTTCTTATGTAGCTTGTTTCTTTAATGGTCTTTTCTCCCAAGCAAAATTTAAAGCTTTCCCCACTTTATCTCAGCTGTCCACCATGAGATTCCCAGAGAGCGAGCAACGGTACAATGGCTTAAAACTCACTTAGAAATCTCTCTATAGTGCTTCTTTTTATTCTAAGCCTTGTTCTTTCAAACAGCTCTTGAAGAGCCAGAAAAATTTGTTGTGACTGAGAACCCTCCATGTTCACTGTAGCAGTTCCACAGCTAGTTTAACTCCCCCCTACTGTGTGGCCTGGGAACACAAGCAAAGATAAAACACTATGTTTCAAAAATTTACTTTGGCTATCAACCAACACACCGCTACTAGAGTGGAGTCCATAAAATTAAATTTCCTTTTACTACTCTTATTCCATAGCTGGAGGCCTTATCTGGAGAAATTAATTTAAGAGCAATTTCTTCCTCAAGGTTCTTTGTCTCTTTTCCTTTTGATTTTAAGCTTACGATGACCAAGAATCTCCTGAAGAGCTGACAGGTGCGGGGTGGAGTGTGAGTTTCCCATGCTCTACAACCTTATGTATGATTGATTACGAGCAGGGCGAGCTGGCATGTTTATTTACACACGATCTTGTGGGTCATCATTAGTGGGCTCTTCCCAGCAAATGCATTGATGCCCTGGACAGTGGCAATTCAAACAGTAGGAACGCCACAACAAAAAAAGTGTAAAAGGCAAAAGTATTAGTCCAACTCACAGAGGATCAATTGGGGAAAACAACATTGCCATGTTTCACAAACCTTTTTGCCTCTAAACCAAGGTTTTCATCATCTCTCCTTACTCCAGAGACCCTTATTGTCACTTTCGGTTAATATTATAGTCCCTATTCCACTGGAACTTGATTGTCCAGTATCCGGGAGCCTTATAGTCCCTTATCCAAGAGCTTTATCATCCCATCCAGGAACTTACTGATGTCGCAGTCCTGAGGTTGAAAATTTCTGAATCCACACGAGAAAAGATAATTTTCTCCGGTCCCTGTATGGGCCACAAGTTGTAGTGCCAACCTCGAAGACCAGGGAAGACGCAACACCGTTGGATTCTTCACAGAAGCCTTTTTTGAAGGAACACCTCATCCTTGATACGGGGGACCCCGGGAAACAAAGGCACTCGCCTTAAGTACAAGACAGTCAGTGGCTGTAAACTTCTCATCTGGGGATTGGTGGAGTATGAGATACCTTATTAACATGCTTATCACCCGGGCCTTGTAAATGCCAGAGGAATGTCAGAGACAAGGCTATAATGGTTGTATACCACAAACGGTCACTAGATGATAGTACCATCTTTAGCCGCTCCCAACACTCCTAAGCTCCTTTCTCATCGGGTTGCCAGTTTCCCTTCTTTCTGCTGGTCCTCCAGTTTCAATCCTGTTATTCCACCTAATAGAAAATCATGTCCCCTCTCCCCAAACCTTTATCCTTTATTCGTCCTCAGTCTCAACCCCATCTCCGCTTCTGGATTCTTTCTTCTCCCTCCAAATTGGATTGAAATGTTTCCACTTGCACCCTATTTCTTGATGAACTTTGAGTTCTGTAGCCTACGTCTTGAATATTCTTTACTATTATTGTCTAATTTCTACATATGATTGAGAATATACAATGATTGTTCTTTGGGTGTGAATACCTCACAGAAAGTGATATTTTTTTAACACAAAATGGATAATTCCATCCATTTGCCTACAAAGGTAAGGAAGACACTTCAAAAAACATTAGGTAATTTTCTTACTTACATTTCAAATTTAATTCCCATTCCCAGATTCATGTCCAAAATCCCACATCCACTCACCTCCCACTCCCCCATATGGTTATAGCCCCACATATTCTTCTTACCACCCCCCCATATTATCCTGCACTGTGTTCAAACTTTGGCAGGACCAAGGGCTTCCCCTTCCACTGGTGCCCCAATAAGACTACTCTTTGAAATATAAACAGTTGGAGCCCAGGGTCAGTCTATGTATATTCTCTCAGTAATGAGTTAGTCCCTGGAATCTGCTTGGTTGTCATTTTTGTTCTTCTGGAGGTGCAAGGTACTTCAACTCCTTCCATGCTTTATCTAATTTTCCCAGTAGGTCCATTTCTACGTTCAGTTGTTTGATGCTAGCATTGACCTCTTTATTGGACATGCTCTTGATGTTTCTCTCAGTAGAGATTTATATCTGGTCCCTTTCACTACCCGTTTTTAGCTTAACCAATCCTATCTAGTTTTGGTGATATGCATAAATATAGATTATAGATATAGATAGATATACATGCAGATATAGATATATGGATATATATATATATACATACATAAACACACACACACACACACACACATATATATATATATATATATATATATATATATATATATATATATATATATATATATATATATATCTCCATGTGTGCCATGTGTGCCATGTGTGCCATGTGTGCCAGGCTCTGAGTGGCCATTCCTTGAGTTGCTGCTCTAACATTAGCTTCCATAATCACTCCTATTATATTTTTTCCCTTTTTAAGAAGGAGTGGGAGCATCTGCAGTTTGGTGATTCTTCTCAGCATTTTGTGGTCTATTGATTGCACCTTGAGTAATCGAGCTGTTTGGCTAATAGATATTTATCAATGAGTACATACCAACTTTGTTTTTCTGTGATTGAGTTTCCTCACTCAGGATGATATTTCTAGTTCATTTCATTTTCCTGTGAATTTCATTAAGTCGTTTTTTACAGCTGAGTAGTATTCCATTGTGTAGATGTACCACATTTTTTAATCCATTCCTCTCTTGAAGGGGATATTGGTTCTTTCCAGAATCTAGCTATTACAAATATGGCTGCTATCAACACAATGGATCATGTGTCTTTTTTATATGTTGGACCATCTTTGGTTATATGACCAGTAGTAGTATAGCTGGGTCCATAGGTAGTGTAATTTCCAAATTTCTGAGGAACCTGCACACTGATTTCCTGAGTGGTTTTACCAAGATGCAATCCCACCAAAAACGGAGGAGTGTTCCTCTTCAAATACTCACCAACATCTGTTGTCACCTGAGTTTTTTTTTTTTTAACTTGACCATTCTTACTGGTGTGAGGTGTAATCTCAGTGTAATTTTGATTTGCATTTCCCTGATGACTAAGGATGTAGAACATTACTTTTGGTGCATTTTGAACATTTGATAATCCTCAGCTGAGAATGTTTAGCTTTGTACCCTATTTTTAATAGGGTTATTTGAATCTTTTGTGTATACCTTCTTGAGTTCTTTGTATATTTTGGATATTATCCATCTCTCAGATGTAGGTTTGATACTGACCTTTTCCAATCTGTTGGTTGCTTCTGGTTCGAATGTCAGTGTCTATTGTCAGGAAGGCATTTTCTTAAGTAGTCCTGGATGTTGGGAGGGATTATGGATGGTATCATCCTTGGGCTCATGGTCCTGGATCCATGGTTCAGAAAGCAGGCTGAATAAGCCATGTAACTCACACTAGTAAGCAGCATCCCATCTCTTCTCCCTGCACCAGTTTTTACTGTAGGATCCTGCCCTGCTTAAACTCCCGTCCTGCTGAAACTCCTGTCCTGACTCCCTTTGGTGATAACCAATGATGTGGAAGAATACATCAGATAAACCCTTTCCTCTACAAAAAAGAGATGTTTTTGTATAGAAGTTTTCATGTATAAAGTGTTAAAGTTGCTTTTAGTGTTCAAAGCAGCACAATTTTGAGTATAGAACAAGGAATTTTTTTTTAAATTTTCAATTTTTTTAAATAATCAAGTGTTTGCCCCCCTCCTTGGCAACCATCCCACAGGTCCTCACTTCACTCCTCTCCATCTCCAGATTTTCTAAGCTCAGGAAATAAGAACAATGGCACCCTCATTCCTACCAATAAGCATGCCTTTCTTGCAAAAGCTGGCCTAGTATTCAGGTGAGATTAGTTTCTTGTAAACCTTTTCCAATCAGTTTAATGATATGATTTGATAAACAAATAATGAATAGATGAGCACAGTGAGAATTCAATGAATAAATGGCTAATTATTATATATAAACATTTAGTTTTATAATTCTTTTAAGATTTTCGTAAGTTTGCTTTTTTGAGACAAACAATAAAGTAATTGATCCTTTCTTTGTAACTGCAAATTGCATACTGCCAGTAAGAGAAGCTGGCTTACAAAATTACCATTGTTGCTTATACCTTGTTAATCTATAACAAGTTTCTTAGTTAGAAATGTCTGTGGGTTCTTCGCAACAATTCATCGTTTTAAATCCAAAATTTATAAACAGTTGATCATGGTGAGATATTGGGGAGATGCATTTTATTACATGTACTCATAATTACACTAGAAGAAAATATAATTAATTACATTTTCATTTTTATACTACTTCATTTTGTAGGAAATTTAAGAAATGCTTGAAATAATAAAGTTTAGAATTATTCCATTCAACAAATAATAGCATGTATGCAAAGTGGTTCAAGTTTTACTTTCTCCACCCTATCTGTCCATGTGTATGCATTTATTAAAAATTGTTACATCCTTTAAAGTTTGTTTCTTCCACCAAGTCTGTAAATGAATCTGTACCTGCTTTACATGCTACCAAACCAAAATCTCCTCATTGAATCACTGAACCCATTGTCTTACCTAATCTTAGACAAACAGGCATTTATACAAATGATTATTGATGTGGCTTGAACATGCATGCGATCTCAAACACCATGCCTACTCCAATAAGGCTACACCTCCTTATACTGGCTAAGGTCCTATGGGGACCAATTACATTCCAAGCACAGCACATACCTAGCTACATGCATACATATATTCATAGATGACAAGTAAAGGAAGAAGGGAAAAAAAGAGAGAGTGATATTTAGATGATAGGTATTTGGAAACACAACTACATAAGTTCATTCATACATATTTACATACATACATACATTTATACATACATACTTATATACAGAGATGATTGATAGATAGACACATAGAAGTGATCATAATCTAAAAATTATTCCCTTTACTTCACATACAAACACACACACACACAAACACACACACACAAACACACACACATACACACACACACACACACTGAACATAGTTTATTATCCCCAATTAAAACATAAAGGTGGGCATTCAAATTTCAAAGTCTCCTACAAACATCTTCACAAAACACAGAATGTTTATGGATATAGATTTGATAAGTAAACTAGGGTTTCCTTTGTTTCTGTCTGTTTCTAGGTATTTTACCCTAAAAACTTTTTCCCATACTTGTTCATTGCTTCAGTTTTGCTGTGTGTTAAATGATACTTATAATCCAATGTACAGCAATGCTACAGAAGCTGTTTTTGGTGCTGGAGATATTCAATCATATACTTTCAGCTCCAAACCACATCTTTTAAAGACACATCAGTAAGAAATGGTCTTCCAAATGACTTCAAATGAAGCTATCACCCAGTGAAAAACGACACATAACTTGAAATAGATTTGTATTTAAAATATGTACTCAAGTGAATATTGGTTAATATGATTACATTTGTAAATGACATTTACATAGTGCTACGTGTTTGGAACACTAGGGGAAAAGTTAAGTATACATTGGAATTTCCAAACAGAAGAGAAAAATGTGAAATATTTCAGCATCAAGTTGTTGATTTTTAATGCCAGTAGATGACTACCACAACTCCCAAATTACAAGATATCATCCTCTAAAATTACAAGAAAACAACATCACCAAGAAGACAACAACAATCAAAGTAACCATGTCATCTGTGAAGTCTTCAAAAGAGGTGCAGCAATCTGAACATGGTTCCAAGATGTGGGTTAGTATGTAGTGCTTTGTCAGCCTGGCAAGTTTGTATTCAACCATCCATGTATGGACATGATGTTTGGGACCATTCCAATAATGATGAATAATCTGAAGATGATGAGTACTATTCAAGCATCTTGTTTACCTGAAGACCTCAAACCTGAATGAGGGGATGTTATATTGATGAACAGGACAATGGCCAGAGCCTCTTTGTGCACATTGTGTAAATGGGATGCCTATTTGAGCTAAGTGGGAGTCCTGTGTGGACAAAAGGGAAAACTGGAGTCTGTTGAAAAAAGATGCGTGTATAGAGATCCCATGTAATGAGAAAGTAATGTCAGAAGTGCCCCTGTCCAGATATGGAGTTTTAAGATTCCATTAGAGAATGTGGTCACTGTTGATGTCTTTTTATACAGACTGAAAATGTCCCTAACACTAGTCAGAGAATGACTACTGGGGAGAGACGAAAGGGCAAGGAGCAATGGGAAGAAATGAGGCCTGAAGAACCATTAAAGTTATACAAGAATCAGAGTGTCAGAGGGGAAATATGTGAGGGTCTCTTGGGTTGATATTGGAAATCTAAAGACCTTTGTAGAGGGAACCAGCATATTAGGTTGGGTAGAGTTTAAATTTGCATACTCTTTCCTTGACAAGAGTTCAAAGACCCAGCCTACCCCATGCAGTGGAGCACATTCCAACGACTGCATTTCAGTCACTAGATCATCATCAGAGACTAGAGCATCTTCCCAATCTAGTGAAAGTGCTACAGTCAGGATGTAGTCTGAGCATTCATAAAAAGTCTGGCTGACAGTCTCATTTTGGTTCACCTCCTCAAACATATCTTCCCCTGCTAGGTCTAGGTATGAATGGTGGAGAACTTATCATCTTGTTTTCTTCCTTGATAGAGTGAGTTTCTTTCTGGGATGTACTTGCTAATACTAGGTGATCTAGAGGCTCCTTCTGGAGGATCGAATTATTATAGGTCCTAAAATTTAGAAATCTAGAGGTATGTGTGTTTGTGTGTGTGTGTGTGTGTGTGTGTGTGTGTGTAAAAATTATTGTATCAGAGGAGGAAAATACGACTTCCTCCTTGGTCAGAAAGGCATATTTGAAGACTGATTAGGAAAAATGAAATCTGAGGGCCATTGAAAATATTCAGAGGTAAAAATAGAAATTACTTTGGTCACAACAGAAGGCCCAATTAAATTGACTATGTAAGATCACTCCTACAAGATAATGTATAGAAGGTCTGAAACCCTTTTGGATTCTGGAGGTCAGTAGAATTTTATTCGAATAGGCAGGGTTGGGATCCTTTGATGAGAAGACAAATATTTGGGGTATAATTATATAGGAAACAGTCAAAAGCCATTTCTGTCAAAAAGGACACTGAGGCTACATAGCAGCAGTCCATAGCAGGAAGTTTCGGATTTCTTCCAGTGCCTAGAACTGAACAAAACCAATACCACAGCTCCCTATACCCAATTCCCATGGAGCAGATAGCTGGATCTTCAGAAACGCAGAAACTCCTGAGAATACAGAGGAGACAAATACTTTCTGCCTACCTTCTTGAACAAAGATGAAATCACCTAGTTGCATCTGTACAGCTTGGCACAGGGACCTATGAGAACTCAGCTGAAGGACATTATTGTTGTCTGGCTGTGCTGAGAGTTGAAAACCAGTTGGTATGAGTGCCTGCGCACTTGAAAACAGAGGTAAGACCAACTTTTCTGCGACAAGTAACCTGCCATTTGGACTCAAAGACTAAATGAGAAGATTGAATGTAAGAATAAATAAGTATAAAAGAGAGTGAAAACTCCCAACTTAAAGGGCCAGTAAATATCTTTAAAAAATATTGAAGGAATCTTCCCCAACCTAAAGACAGAGATGCCCAAAATCATACAAGAATTCTATAGAACTCTAAATAGATTTTACCAGAAAAAAAATTCCTCAAATCACATAATATTCAAAACACCAAATGCACAAAATAAAGAAGTTTAAAGGCAGTAAAGGAAAAAGGTCAAGTAACATATAAAGTCAGACCTATGAAAATTTCACAAGGTTTCTCACCAGATACTTTGAAAGTCAGAAAATCCTGGAAGATATTCTCTAGACCATAAGAGAACACAAATGCCACTCCTGTCTACTATAGCCAGGAAAATTCTCAATTAACACATATGGAATAATGAAGATATTCCATGACAGAACCAAATTTATAAAATATCTTTCTACAAATCCAGACCAATGAAGGATAATAGGTAGAAAACTAAAACACAAGGATGGAAACTACACCCTAGAAAAAGGAACAAACTAATCTTGCAATGAAACCAAAAGAAAAGAGACACAAAAACATGATTCTACCTCTAACAACAAAAATGAAAGAAGCAACAATCAATATTCCTTAATATCTTTTAACAACAATGTAGTCAATAACCCAATAGAAAGACATAGAATAACTGAATGGATACATAAAGAGGATCCAGCATTTTGTTGTACGTAAAAAATACAACTCACATACAAAGACAGATACTATCTGAAAACAAATTTTGAAGCAAATGGTCTGATAGAAGGAAGCCGGAGTTGCCATTCTACTATGGAATATAATCGACTATCAACCAAAAGTTTTCCAAACTGGTAAGGAAGGAAATTGCATATTTATCAGAAGAAAAACCCACCAATAGGAACTCTCAATCCTAAATATGTATGCTCCAAATACATGGGCACCTGCATTCATAAAAGATACCTTACTAAAGCTCAAAGCACCCACTGCTCCTCACAATAAAATAGTGGGAGATTTCAACACCACATTCTCATCAATGGACAGATCATGGAAACAGAAATTAAAGAGAGACCTAGACAAACTAACAGAAGTTATGAACGAAATGGACTTACAGATTTTTATAGAATATTTCACCCTAAAACAAAAGAATATACCTTCTTCCCAGTACCTCATAGTATTTTCTCCAAAATTGATCATATTACCAGTCACAAAACAGGTCTCAACAAATCCAAGAAGACTGAAATAAGTCCATGCATCCTATGAAACCATGACGGACTAAGGTTGGTCTTCAATATGCACAAAAACATTAGCAAGCCCACACATACCTAGAAGTTGAACAGTGCTCTACTCAAAGATAACTTGTCAAGCAAGAAATAAAGAAAGATTAAAGAATTTTTAGAATTTAATAAAAGTGATGACACAACATACATATGCTGTACTCAACAATAAAATAACTTCTGGGGGAATCACCATTCCTTACTTCAAGCAGTATTACAAGGCAATAGTGATTAAAACAACAACAACAACAACAACAACAACAACAAAAGTATTATTTGTACAGAGCCAGGAATGTTGATAAGTGGAATAGAATTGATGACCCCAAAACAAACACATACATCAATGGTCACTTGATATTTGAAAAAGAAGCTAAAACCATCCAGTTGAAAAAAAACATAGGATTTTCAACAACTGGAGGGCAGTATGTAGAAGTATGCAAATTGATTCATTTTTATTGCCCTGGAAAAACCTTAAGTCCAAGTGGATCAAAGACCTCTACATCAAACCGATAAACTGAATCTAATAGAAGAAAAAGTAGAGAAGAGTCTTATTAACATGGGCACTGGGAAAAATTTCCTGAACCAAACACCAGTCAGTGTCTTATACTGTAAGATCAAGTATCAGAAACGGAACTTCATAAAACTGCAAAGGTTCTGTAAGTCAAAGGACACTGTTATTAGGACAAAACAGCAACCAAATTATTGGGAAAAGATCTTTATCAATCATACACCTGATACAGAGCTAATATCCAAATTATACTAAGAACTCAGGAAGTTAGACACAAGAGAGTCAAATAATCCTATGAAAAATGGGGTAAGAGCTAAACAGAGAATTCTCAACTGAGGAATATCAAATAGCTGAGAAGTGTGTCAAGAAATACTCAATATCCTTAGTCATCAAGGAAATAAAAATAAAAACAGTCCTGAGGTTCCACCTCACAACAGTCAGAATGGCTAAGATCAAAAACTCAAGTGACAACATATGGTGGTGAGGCTATAGAGAAAGAGGAACACTCTTCCATTGTTGGAGGGATTGCAAACATGTATGATCACTCTGGAAATCATTCTGAAGTTTCCTGAGAAAATTGGATAGTGCCCTAACTGAGGACCCAGCTGTACATGTTCTCTGCATACACCCAAAAGATGGTGCAACATACAACAAAGACACATGCTCCACTATGCATATAGCAGCCTTATTTATAATAGCCCTGAACTGGAAAGAATCCAGATGCTCTTCAGCTGATGAAAGGATACATAAAATGTGATACACCTGTACAATGTACTAGTGCTCCGCTTTAAAAACAGTGAATTCATGAAACTTATAGGCAAATGGATTGACCTAGAAAGTTTCACACTGAATGAGGTAACCCAATCACAGGAAAAGACACATAGTATGCACTCTCTGATAAGTGGATTTTAGCCCAAAAGTTCGAATTCTGCAAGACACAATCCACAGACCACATGAAGTTCAAGAAGAATGATCAAAGTGTGGAAGCTTCACTCCTTCTTAAAAGGGGAAACAAAAACATTCACAGAAGGGTATGTGGAGGCAAAGATAGAAGAAGAGCCTGAAGGAACAGCAATTCATGCACCACCTGTGGCCCCTATACATATATACATTCACCAAAAGTATATAAGATTGATGAAGCTAAGAAGTGCATGCTGACTGGAACTGGATATAGATGTCTCCTGAGAGACACAGCCAGAACAGGTCAAATTCATAGTTGAATGCTAGCAGCGAAACATTAATCTGACAATGGAACACCTGGTTGAGGAATTACAGAAGCGATTGAAAGACCTGAAGGGGCTTGCAACCTCATAGGACAACAATTCCCAACAACGAAAGGTCCCAGGGAGTAAACCCAAAGTATATACAGGGATTGACTCATGGCTGTAGAGGCATATGTAGCAGAGGATGGTCTTTTTGAGCACCAAGGGAAGGAAAAGCACTTACTCCTGCCAAATGTTGACTCCCAGTGTAAGGAAGGCCAGAACGACTAGATGGGTGGATGATGTGGATGGGAACACCATTATCGAAGAAGGGGAGGGAGAGCAGGTAGGTTTCTAATGAACAGGAAACCAGGAAAGGGTATAATTGAAATTTAAATTAAAAAATCCAATAAATGAAAAGAGGATACTCAGATTCCTTTGAATAGGTGGAGGCATATCTAATTTCACTGCGTGCAGAAGAGGAATTGTTGCTGTCCCTCCAGGAACAGGTGATATATTTGTGATGTTCTAAAGTACAAGGGTAAAATAGGATCTCTCCTGGATTGTATGGAATGTACAGTTTCTCTTCCTCTTATGTCTGGAGCTCTATTGAGCAGAAGTTGAAGGTTCATTGACACCTTGAAAATTATAGAACATTCCAGCCACACACTACTTAATCAACTCCAAACTGGAATCACAATAAAGAATACACATCTGAATGTCTGTGGTAAGCATGTCAACAGAATTAGAATTCTTAGAATTCTTGTACGAGGGTCTAATGCAGTAGTCTTAGGTTCAGTGTCTTATTTAAATATATGTCTATCTACACATTTCTCTGCATGTGAAAGGACATCTCTGTGTAAGGGAACACAATGAAGACAGTAGTCTGATTTATGCTTGCTTTTAGACTCTTTATTGAGACCTCAGTCCAGATTTCTCTGAGATCTCTTAGGTCAGAACAGTGTTTCCCAGGACAATAAACTTAGAAGTTTTAGAGAGGAAATGCATTTGGCATATGGGGAATCTGTGGTAATCCCTTGGCCTCCTGGAGTCCTCTTAATTGTGAAAGTCTAAATCTTACTGTGTAAGATGGTGTAGGTAGGGAACTTTCACAGAAGTAGGAATGTTGTGTCAGTCATCAAAAAGGTAATATGCCAGACATCATGGGAAAAAGTTGCTATTGCACCATGGACATCAACCGGATTTCTGAGAAAAAGTGAAAAGAACATATTCTATAACTGTTTGTTAGAGGGGTAAAATCTCTGGCTATTTTTAAAATAATAAGAAAGACCATTTCATGCTGGAGAAAATGTAAGTACCTTGTGAAGCAGAGGAAGATTCAGTATTGCTTGATCAGCTTCCTATTCTTTTTCAGTATTTAGAATGTCCATATATTTTTGTGGCATTTGAAAGCCCACGCAGCAATTTTTCCATTATTCCTACAGGTTGCATTTTATTCAAACAGTTGTCTTTGGGCTTTGAAGACTTTTGTCAGACAAGAAAAGATCAACGCCCCTTTCTTCCATGGAGGAATGTGTCAGAATACATGTAGCGGGAAAAAGATTGGATGCAATCCTAGACAGTTGGGATATAGCAGGCTCACAAAATCAAGAGAAGAGGTGCTATTGACGGCCACAAGAGAGTGCAGGTATGAGTACCCCTTGGGCAAAAGTAGATATTTCATGCCATTGTGGGCTTTTGGTGAAAGTGTCCTTTCCTATTATACAGAGAAAAAGGGTGAAATACTTGTGGGTAGATGTGGAGTGTTGATACTCCCATAGGGAAAAGGAGAGACACTGAAGGTCTCCTATAAAAGGATGACATTTACAGACCTCTTGGACAGAAGATGTGAATTTTAGAACAACTGGAGCAAAAGGTGTCATTCTGATGTCCCTCCTAGAGGAAGTTTTGAATGTGAGACACAATTAAGTGTAATTTTTGTGCCATCTTTCATCAAAAATAGCATGTTCAGAATCATTCTCTGTCAAATAGGGTAGCTACTGAGGACCTTCTTGACTGGAGGGGGAGTTTGAGACCCGGGTACCAGAGATGATCTCAGGAATTGTCAGTCTTATACGACAGATATCAGACCCTCTTATATACAGAATGTACATTTGACATATAGTGGACATAAATTGGTGATCTAAAGTAATGATGTTTAAGAGTAGAATATTAAAGAAGACTTAGAATCTGCTCGAAGTCACAAACCTATTTAAGGATAAGGGAATTTTCAAGCCTACCTTGAGCAGGAAAGCTAGGGCTACTTCACATATTCACATCTTCAGTTACACCATGGTAGGCCTGTCAGCAATCCAAGCATTGGTATTATTCATCAGCCATGATTTTCATTCTCTAAGTCCTCTTGAAGCTAATCATCAATGACATAGGTATAAGCATGAAGGATTGTATATAGGACAAATAATGAAAGTTTCACGATATACTAACATAGATCATAATTAGATGAAGTAACTTTGGTTACACCTGTATTTTCTTAGTGGTCATAATGAGATGGACATGATCTACAGCTCCTTATTAGAGGGTTATATTTGAAGCCCGTATGAAAGTTGAGTATGTTCTAAGGACTCTTTAATCTTGGTCCCATTGTGCAAAAAGATAATTCTTAGATCTCAATAGTAAACTCCAGTCATTCTTATAACTGATTTTGGACATAAGGGGATGGTGTAAGGTGTTATTTGTCAAAGAATAAAGGCCTGAAGGCCATTAATCAAAGTGAAGTGCTGATTCAAATTCATCTAAAGGGAATGGTGTTGAGATGGCTAGGAAATAGGTGCAGTTTGAGTAACCTGTGTTCATAACTGCAACTTATGGGGTCATCCTGAACTGCTTTGCATAACAAGAAAGTGCCTGGCCATTTTTAACCAATTACCAAGATCCAGTCACCTAACTATGCAGAAGGGAAAATTCTAGCTCACCTTTGTTTGTGGGAAAACAGTATGGTATTCCATAATGTTCTTCCGAATATTCTTCACAGCTTCCATTATCCATATAATTTAGAGACTGTTGGGAAGAGTACATGAAGCAGTCAGCATGCTCTTCCATCAGGGTAAGTGATTTTCTGAACTCTGATACTCCTTTGATATATATGATGTATATATATTATGTGTATACATATATATATATATATATATATATATATGATGTATATATGTATACTTGTACATGTGTACATATGGATATATATATATATATATATATATATATATATATATATATATATATATTTATATCCATAAATGAGAGATGGGGACCTTGCATTTCTGACTACCATCTGTAGTGAGATTGCATATATGTTAATTTTAGCTTTCTATACTGTGCCCTCTGATCTACACCAAGAATCTTATGATGTCCCACTGGGAGATTACAATTATGATTGCCTGGCAATCTTGGTCAAGATTGGCACTTAAGTAAAATGAGTTTAAATGAGGTGTAAGATGTCCTTGTAATTAAGTGTTGCTCTTGGGCCTTCCAGAGCTAGAGGCTACAACTGAAACTTCTCACAAGTATAGATGTAATCAATGAGACTTGCCCATAGATGACAAACCTGAGATACCTTTGTGAGCATCATTCCATAGCATATACACCCTTGGCCAGGAATTGGCTGCCTATAGTTTTTGTGGTTGAAGTTCCAATTTTGTACTACATTGAACTGCATGTTAATGAATCTGCTTCTGGCTTCTACAGATGTGTGCCATGAGACCATGGGGCCTCTTTAATGAGAAGTGAAGTGACTTGAGCCAACTTTCAAAAAATCAAAGTTTGGTGGTCTATCCTTTATATGAGTACATGAGAGGACATAAGGCAAACAGGGAATGTGTAGAGTAGGATCAGTTGTAGGAGGGAGGTCTGACATTCTGTTCAATGTCTTAGGTAACTGAGGGAAAAAGGAAGCTCTTGACCCCTTTAAGAAAGAGAAAACTTTGAGATCTGATTGTGCAATGGTATGTGTTATAAAACCTTTGGAGTTGGAGTTGGTATCATGCAACATCCTGTGAAACATGGATGTCATTGTTACCTGATTTGGTGAAGGAAGTTCAGAACAATGCCCTTCAATTTCTACTCTTCTTTAGTTCTTAGAAATTTTACATCTTATGTTTAGTTTGGGGACGTTCAGGTAACATCCCAAGCCTTTTTTCAACAGCCTGCATGACTGTCTTTGGCTCTGTAGCTCCTTCAGTTTGTCTTAATATGCCCATATATGGGCAGCAAAAAAGGGTGCTCTTGATTTCTAGTGTTTGGATTGAAGAACATAACATGGGAATCAATTAATGATTCTATATATAGGACCTGGGACGTCAAACCGAGTGGATGAACATATTTCCATATCCACCATGATAAAAGGAAAAGCCTTCAATCTCTATTATTTAGAGTATATCCATGTGAGGCAATTCAAATTCTTGAGGGAATTCTTTTGAATACAAGGTATGGCATACTATTATTTGAAAAAGCATGTCTCATGGCACCTTTTGAATAAAGGAATTTGTGAGTTTCATTTGGTCAAAGACAGTGTGAAGATCCAAGGCCACACGTTTCCGAAGGAGACACATCATCATTCAGGGTAGTTCTCAGGTCCTCTTCAAAGAGGAACGAGTCTAGGAGGTATCTCAGAACAGGAGAGTTCTGAGAAGAGATTATAGAATGGGAAGTTCTGAGAAAATCTTTAGCAAAAGAGAAATCCTTAACAATGTGGGGGTCCCTAGTCATATTTTGAACAAAAGAAGTATCCACTTCTCCCATGGTCAGCAGGGGAAAGTTATCGGCTAAATTGAGTCATGGAGGAATGTTCTGAGTCCCTCTCAGTAACTTCTAAGTATGTTCCCTATATGTATACCCTATATATCTTTTAGTCCAGGCACTGGTCACAACAACAGTAAAAGTGGTTAAGGAAGTGGTGATGTTTCTTCAAGGATGTGTTCAGGTACACAGATATGTGAATAAATGATAGGAATGGTACATATTTTGATGACCTACTTTAAGGCACATGGTATAAGAGTCAATTTAGCTTTGTTTATTCTGTACTAGAATTTAGAAGCAGAGAAATATAAGATACCTTTTGTTGCATATGTGTTGTATGAATACCTTGAATAAAGAGGTTAGTCTTAAGAAAACTTAGTTAATAGGGGTGTTGTGAGTCATAGGCTGAAGGGCAGCTCTATTGATTCTTTAGTTCTACAGCTACTCAAAAATTCCCATAGTGCACAGGGTGTAGGTCTGAAACAATTGATGTGCACTGGGAATAATTTATAGAGCCCTTTCAATAGAATTTGATTTCCCAGGCCCCCATTTGCAGAAGCTGAAGTTCTAAAATCGACTTAGTGGATTGAAGTAGACAATTGGCCCACAATCCTACTGGAAAGACAGGGAATGTTAGATGTTCTTTCATGTAGGATGAGTGGTATAGGGCTCCCTTGGTTTGGCAGCCCTTTAAGGAGAAAAGACAACACCACTTGTTGGGAATAGGAATATAAAAAGGGCCATGTAAGGCTTCAAAAAGGTTTTAGGTCCCTTTAGCAAAAAGGGTCTAGGGCAATGGTATACTTAGGTGAGTACTGACATTCTCTACAATATAATGAGAAGGAGTAAGTTAACACTAGGTAAAGTGAACCCCATGTAAGAGAGGAAAACTCTAAAGCCCTATTGAAAATTAAGAGGAACTTCCTCAAGCATAGGGTATACAGGTGCCACAGGAAAGGTCCCTGGTACCTTATACAGTGGATAAAGTTACCAGCAGTAATCATAAGTTACAAATTCTCATTCAGAGCTTTATATATTCATATTTTCTGTTAATGCAGGAGAGAAAAGACAGGAACATATTTCTTCTGCCAAAGGCTTTGGATAATTGTTGCTAGCTAGGTTAATTCTTCTGGTTTGTTCAGCTGTGCAGATCTAAGCAGAAATGTTGAAATTATTACATTTCTATTGATTTGCCTGATGGCAGTTGGCAAGGGTTATATACTCTGATTCTAAACTTCAACTCTGGGACTTCAAACTGGAGTGGAGTAGAGTCCCTGGTTTATAGAAGAAGTAACTTTAGAAAAAATGTCTGATGAGTTAGGTATATGACTACTTTGTTGGAAAGTCAAGGTCCCATTATTCAGAGAGAGCATTTAAGGAGGATAGGGAAGAGCGAGAAGGTCACAGAATCAGTCAGGCAAAAGTTTAAATTGGGAACTGGAAAAAGGCAATCAAGTGCAACTGTTTTCTCAGTCCAGAATAAACATGTGTCTGGGGACTCTGAGGCATGCTTGCCAGAAATTCGTGAATTTGCTCTTACAAATTGGGTGGTAATCTCTGGATTTATGTTTTCCACAAGCTCTTCAGCTGCAGGATAATCATGGACAAAAAAGATGAAACTGCTCCATTTTCAGCGACAAATCTTAAAGGCAGAAATTAGGTTAGAGCTCAGATTTACACTGATATGTCTGAGGACAACATGTCCATGTGGTCTGCCATCCCTTCAAATATTTATGTATGCCTGGCCACCCAGATCAGAAAGGAAATAATAAGAGCTCTTAGAAGAATAGAACTGAGATTCTAGGGATAGAAGTGGATTCTCTGAAGAAACCATTGTCATGGGATATTAATTTAAAGTTTCCTTAAGAAAAATAAACATCTGTATGAGATTTATTTCATTTGCTTCTCTGTATGTTCTTTATCAGAAGAATTTGCATTAAATAACGATCAACTTTAAGGGTATGTCTAGATTTTCTTATTCAAAGAAAGTGGGATATATTCACATTACTTTATAGAATATGTTTGTCAGGGGCTCTTCATTGCATCACAACTGAACCTCCAGTTTACCTTAAACGGAAGGAGAAACCTGGGAAATATTAGGAAATATATCTTTGGCACAGTCCATAATATCAGGAAGTAGTGTGGGTTTCCTCACCCTAAATTAATATATAAACCTCCTTTGGGCAAACTAGAATGATCTGAAGTAACCTTTCCTTCAGGGATAACATATGATCCCTCCTTAATCAAAGAAAGAATGGATGAGTACTCCTGAGAAAAGAAGAGTTGCTGATGTCCCTGGGACAGGAGAATTGATTACAGTATGCAAATTCTCCTAGTATTGGAGAAAAAATTAAATTACTTTCAATAGTTCAGGAGGTCCTAGCATAGCATCATCTTCTAACTGTACTTCACAGTCTACCGTATCCACATCTTTACCTGAATCTGCAAGAGACTGAATATAGATTCCATGATTCATGAATAGGTGAGGGTCTCCTAATCATGATTGCCTCCTAAAAACTATATTCAACCAAAAAGAATTGAGCACCAGGCTGATGATTTCACAACATATCATGTGACTTTACTCAAGGAAGTAGCATAAGATTCCAGGATTTGCTCCCTCCTTTTGGATTTCAGTGTACCTTGCCAAAGGGAGCAATGCTCCTTGGTCCGAGGTAACATATCCCATGGGCCCTCAAGCAGAAGGGATTGTTCTGAGAGACCATTTGGTCAAAAGTGTAACTCTAAGGCGTAGTCATCCTTAGCAGAAAAAAATACCGATGTTTTTGAAAGGAGAAAGGTCTTAACCCTTTTTGAAAGTAGGGGACTATCCCTGTTTACCTTCTATAGAAGACGATGGTCCCAGCACTGCAGGCCCCCACATTTTCAGAGAACTCAAGAAAATTCTTAACTTCGAGGCCTCCACTACAGACTTGACAGCAATCTGAGGTTTCTTCTGAAATATTGTGTCAAGTCACTGGATCTAATACCCATTTCAATTTACTATAAGTCACACGGGTATGGGTGTGAGGTATATTGACCTTTCTGGTGAGAATCTTAGAAAAGTGGCCTTGGATCCAGGCTGGGATTTTTATTTACTGGCCATGGGACCTCAATCCATTGTTCTTGGAGATTTTTTGTTGGTCAAACTGTGTTGGCTATGCAATAAGGTTTGAGGAACAGATTCTGGTCTTTCTTATTTGAATGGTATACCTGAGTCAGCCATGAACAAAGTGAGAATCTCCTATGGATTCTTGTTCACAAGGATTCAGTCTCAGGTGCACTACAGGAGAGGCTGAATGTTTGATACACACTCCTCAGTCACTAGGTCAATTCTAGAGCTTGTTTCATCAAATGGCCATGTCTCTGACCCTTCCATTGCAGACAGAGGAAGAATAAAGTGTTTTTATTCCAGGACAGTTGACTTCCAGTGTATGTTGTTTTATGGGTATTTTAGTCCTTTGATGTTTAATGATATCAGGAAAAAATGATTTGTTTTGTCTATTATTTTTCTTATTTGATGTCAAATTATGTTTCTGTGGCTACCTTTTTTACCTTCTTTTGTGTTTTTCAAAGTAGATTATGTTCTTTCTTTTTCTGGGTGTAGTTTCTGCCTTGTGCTGGAATTTTCCATCTATCATCTTTTGTAGGAATGGAATTGTGTAAAGATTATGTGTAAATTTGCTATTTTCATGGCATATCTTAGAATCTCCATCTATAGTAGTTGAGAGATTTTATAGTATCCTGGGCTGACATTTTTGTCCATTTAGGATCTGTGTGATATATGCCCAGGATCTGCTAGCTTTCATAGTCTATTTTAAGAAGAATGGAATTCTGATTTGTCTCCCTTTTCATGTTACTCGACCTCTTTCAATTACTGCTTTTAATATTTTTTCTTTGATTTGTGCACTTTATATTTTGACTATTATGTGATGGGAGAAATTTCTTTTCTGGTCCAATTTTTTGGAGTACTTTATTCTTTTCTTATGGTTAAGATTGTCTCTTCCTGTAGGATAGGGAAGATTTCTACTATAATTTTGTTGATATTTAGTCACCCTTCAAAGTGGGAATCTTCAATCTCTTCTGTACCTATTATCCTTACGTTTTATCTTCTCATTTTGTCTGGGATTTTCCGGATGTTTTGGGTTAGGAGTTTTTTGTTTTGCATTTTTTGACAGTTGTGTCATTGTTTTCTATGGTATCTTCTGCCCCTGAGATTTATTTTCTGTATTTTAAATTCTGTTGGTTGATGCTTGCGTTTATGACTCCGAATCTCTTTCCCGGGTTTTCTATATCCAGAGTGTCTCTCTTTGTGTGGTTTGTGGTTGTTGTTGTTGTTGTTGTTGTTGTTGTTGTTGTTTCTGTTTCCATTTTTATTTCCTGATGGTTTGTTCAGTTCCTTCAGATGCTTGGTTATGTTGTCCTTTAATTCTTTAAGGGAGTTTTCTGTTTCCTCTATAAGGGCTTCTACCTCTTCACATCTGGTGTCCTGTATTTCTTTGATGGAATTATTCATGTCCTTCTCAAAATCCTTTAACATCATCATGTTAAGTGATTTGAAGTAGAAACATTTCTTTTTATTTTCTTTTGTGTTGAGGGTATCCTAGCCTTTCGTTGGTGTGAGAACTGTGTTCTGATGATGTCATCTAGCCTTGGTTTATGTTGCTTAGGCTGTTGTACTTTCCTCTCGCCATCTTATTATCTCTGGGGTTAGCTGGTTTACTGTGTCTGATAATGGATTGATCCTCCTGTAAGACTGTGTGTCAGCATTCCAGGGAGACTAAATCTCTCCTGAAGCATCTTGTGTAACAAGAGCTGTGGATCAGGATCAGGTACAAGGAATAGATAGAAACCAAAAGTATGCTGTAACAGACTGCCCCTCTGTTCCTGGGTTCTGAGGGCTCCAGGAATTTCCCTCTGAGAAATAGTAGTCTCTCCTATACTCTTGAGTGTGTCAGCACTCCTGGAAGTCCAGCCATTTCCTCGTGGGATCTGGGGACAGAGAGCTGAGGTACAGGTTCTGCTCTGGAAACACAGCTTTGGGTCTTCTTGATTTTTAGTATTTCACTGAAAGAGCTCACAAATGAAATTTGACTCTGTCACCAGTAAGTCCCTAGGAGAGATCATCTCTTTGTATCTTCAGAGATGGGACCACAAATGAATGGCACCTGGCATTTTTACATGGGTGGTATGAATTAAAATTAGGTATCTCATTCTTCCATATCAAATGTATTCCTACTTGAGATAATTGCTCAGTGAACAAAGCATTGCTGTTGAATCTGAAATAGACTATCGCTGACAAATAAAAAGCCAATGTTTATCTATCGCTGACAAATGTTTAGCCAATGTCATCTATGTCGCATTGTAATATATTTATGAACTCACATAATTCATGATGATTTAACCAATGCATTGAATGCATATTCACTAAAGCGAAGAATAGTATAAAGTTTATTTTTTATAACTTACTGAATCGTGCAATTATAAGTCTCCATTATTGTACAAGGTCCATAATAGTGGTAGAGATTAGGAATGAATAAAAAGTATTATGAACTTTCTTTTATAAAAATTGCATTATAGTATATGAAAAAATAAAGAAATGAATGCATAAATCAGTCTTTTGGAGTTGATAGTATGCAAGAAATTGAAGAATCTATTTTAGAAATAAGGTCATGGAGATTGTACTAAGGAAGTGACATTTAAGTTAAATTAGATGACAAATAATTGAACTATATTTTGGGCAAAATCACAGTAAATATAAGGTCGATAAAAGGACAAAGACCTTGACATATCCAAAAAGTAAATATGAGAGTAGTTTGTGTTGTTTAAGAGATACAAGAGTGGTCCAAATAAAGCTGAAGCTTAGGCAATGTCACATATGGGAATATAGAAACAATATTAGAGATATAATGTTTATTTACTGAAAATGTCTTAGAAATCATTGAATAGTTTTAAATAACTTAGTTTAACTCACAATGAATATAGGAATGGACTCTGGTTACTTATGTATCATGAGATGATACAGAGAATTATTTGAAGGATGTTTTTGAAGTCTATCTGGAATTAGTGTCAGTGATAATGAAAAAGAGTCATATCAGAGAGCTATGTTGGAAATTGTTGTGGTTGATAGTAGAATGAGGGTGTGGTGGGCAGGAAGAAAAGAAAGCCAATGTCTTTTTTTGAGCAAATGAAAAGATGTTGGTGTTATTTACTCTGATGTGGAATATTTCATGATAAGTGGGTTTAGTGGATTATTAAGGAATTTATTTTAGATCCATTTACTTGAAAATGCTTGAAAGAACCTCTAACTCACTAGACATTCCTACTTACTGTTCTTGGTTTGGTTTTAAGCCATTACTCAGACCATTATTAGCTGTTGTATAACAAAAAACTTACTTTAATATCTGTATTTTTTTCAAGTTATATCTGGGAGTTCTAATTTAATTAAGAGCAAACCTATGATTATATTACATGCTTATTTAGTATATTCAGACAAATTATTTGCCCATTTACTTACTACAAACATTTTGGAATGCAATTAGAATTTAATCCAAGTTTATGGGTACTGACTCGGCTGTTGATTAGAATTTAATAGGTCATGAATGTGAATTTCAGAGAAAGAAGTAATTTGCTCAGATTTTGCAAATTTACAAACCCTAGAAGAGTAAAAATATGTAATAAATTCTAGCTCTTCTACTTTTTATCTTTAGTATTTTAGTGTTATGATATACATGCAAAATTTCCTAATGCAGATGATTTTAACTATAATATCAACTACTATTAAACATATCAACAGTATTTTACAACTATGAATAATATATGCTTTCAGAAAATTTTCATCAAATGAGCCAGAAATTCTTCATGATTTCAATACAACATGGCCATTGGTAACAGAATAAACCACAAATAAGTAAAGGCAGAAAATGATTTACACATGCACTGTTCTTGGCTTGAAATTTAACAATCATGCGACTTATAAGATAGAGCGTTGAAAGTAGAGTCAATGAGAGGATGAAAAATACTGAGGAAGAATAGTTAAATTGAATTCTTGCTACATGAAAGAAAACACTGGATCTGCAGGTAAGGTACATTTATAAAATGACCCTCGTCTTCTGCCACTATTTGTTCAATGCTTTGGTATTTGATCCTATATTATGTTCCAGAAACACATCAATGATTCTGTTTATTCTTAATTAAATGAACATGCAGTTCTGCTGATTTAATATTTCATCTTATCTTAATGTTCTTCTGTATGTTTGGATATTAAAATTATAGAGAATTATTTTGACTAGAGTAAAATTTTATTGTTTGTTTATCATATGAGAAAATAAATTATTAACAAAATATGAATACCTGAAATTTCTAAAAAATGTCAATAGAGGTTTAAACCGTATATTTAAGCTCAACCATTTATACCTTCTCCAAATGAAACTCATTGAAATGTCACTAAACATATAGTACGTAAAGGGAGTGATAAATAGAAATAAATACATCACCTATGCATCCAGAATCATCTATTTTCCCCATGATGAAAGCCAATATTAGGATGAGAAAATGGTGCAGCCACTTTGCAGGATAAATCAGCTTCATTCAAAATGATGATTCAGTTGGAAAGTGATTTGAACTAAGTATAGTTAAGAATAATGTAAATGCCAAAAATTACAATCTCACTAGATGGTTTGTCCTTGTTGGAGGAGGAATGTTGTTAGGGGTAGGCTTTGAAGTTTCAAAGGACGGAAGCTATTTTAATCTAGTTTTCTCCACCTTCCGCTTGTGGTCTGAGAAGTACCTTTTCAGCAACCTCTGCCTGTGTATCTTTGCTCTGATATCATCCATCATTGACTCTGATATTATGGAATATAAGCCCGAAAATTATTTCTTTTATAAAGAAAAGAATAATATAAATGAGTTTAATGTTATGAGAAGCAGACCTCATTTACCTGATATAGTTGCCTTTTACCTTCTTAGCTTGGGCCGTCACACTTTTGCTATGTTGAATGAGACGTCTCCACCTTCTCTATCCTTACATATTGCAGTTTGTCACTTGGTCCTCAGGACCTTCTTATACCTGTGGTTGTATTTTTGTTCTTGGAAGTTAGAAGGTTTGGAATTTCCTGAATTTGGAGAAGGGTTAAAAGTAAATTGGATGTGAGTGACATACATATAATAACTCTTCTGTGTTAGTCCCTAAATGGGGGTTATTGGAGGATGGGATTACTGAAAGGAAAGCAGAAAGGAAAGGTTCTGCTTTATTGGAAATGTTTTCTTACCTCATTCTGCGCCCCTGTAAAGGACCAGCCTTATCTCTCAGGTTAGCAATGTTCCTGTCACTGTTCCCCTGCCTATCTCTTGCAGCTTATAATTTTAGTTCCTGCTTGCGACTCTAGGTTTCATCTTGACCAGATTTAGCTAACTTTCCAGTGCTCCTGCTCTGAAACATACTCAAGTTCTTTTTCTTTTGTTTTAATTTCAAACTTTTAATGTTTATGTTGGTTTTTGTTTTACCTCTTTTATGGAAGCCTTAGAGGAGAATCATTCAGGAATGTCTGTTTTGATTGGAATGAGAAAATAATGAAAAAATCTCTTTTTACAATTACAGGAAATTTTCATGTCTACTTTTTTCTCTTACATACACCTGCCATGCTAGTTTATCTCCCTGCCTTGTCCTTAGTTCTTTCCTTCCATTGCTACTTGGATACTGCCTCTTAGGACTTACTGCAGAACTGTAAACGCTGGCATACACGATGAAGGTGTTGATTCTTCACGACTTTTCTAAACCTTTTTTCTCCCTTCTCTCCTGAGCTGTTTGAATTAATTTGGATAACTGTACTCAATAGTACAATGCTATAATGCTTGGGCCTTGAAAATATCTGTTATTATTGCCTTGTCATAGTTTTACAGCTCAGGGCTGGGCCTAGTTACACTTTGGATTCTTGGTCCAAGAAGTTTGAAAACTTTAATAAAACCTTGTCAGGAGCTAAAAATACTTTTACATAATTCCTTAATACATGAGGCCTATAAAACCCTTTAATAAATCATGGAAAAATCAGCCTGAGATTCTTGTTTCTGTAAAGTACCTGAAAAACATGAAAGGGAGAAAGGCCACGGCTCGCTCACTCTTGTCATCAGAGTGGATGCTGAAATATGACTTTAGTTTTCCTGCGATTTCTGGTTAGAACATAAAGATATCTGTGGTAGTTTGCATTAATGGATTGCTTATATTAATTCCCCCTTTTTATATTGTTTTGGTTTTCTGTCTTCATTGTTTCCATTAGGACGATACTGCCCCACTGTGTGTAGATAAAATGTGGGTTCAGTTGAGCTGTTATTGTTCTGGCACACAAACCAATTTTTGGGAACAAATGTTCACCATTGTATAGTTGACAGTGATTTGAAATTCTTCATTTGTCCTCTCTTTCTTGTAACAACATACCTCATTACGTCTTCTTCAATTAATTGTATTGACCACCCTGTAATACTATTTTGTATCTGTGTGAATGGGAGAAAATATTTCTTTAAAATTTCTGTGGTTTGTGGGTTTATTCTTCCATAACTTATTTCCCAACAGCACATGACCTCAGGCCATTACTGGACATTATTGTATGCTGGGATCATTGGGGGAGGATAGTGTGAAATTCATCACTTTCCTTGGTTTCAGAGATTTTTATTTTTAGTAAGTAATCCATACTATACAAATAGCTAACTAACTCTTGTGTTCCTCTTCTTGTATGGTGGCTGGAGTAAATAAATTGCATGTTTTCATTGATAAACATTAATAAAATCACATTAGGACACAAACATACTTAATGGCAGAAAGTATTCACAAATAAAAATCCATTTAAATGGAGATAAAATGTAAACAAAATGAGATAAAAAGATCTATTCAGTAACCACGATATTAAAAATGTCATTATCAAACTACAAATTTCTAAGGTGAGACAATAGTAATATATAGTTCAGTAAAGAGGAAAAACACTAAATACACTGAGTGCCCAAAGAGTTCACTCAAAATGTAGTATATAAATCAAGAATGGAATGGAACTCTCACTCTTGCTACTATATAGGCAAAAGGGGAGGATTACTTCTAGGCTAAACCCAACCTGGATTGCATATTAACAAACTATCAAGAAAGATGATGTTTCAAAAATACCACATAAAGAAAATATCGATAATAAAAAAAGATAAAAATAAGTAAATATTGAACACCAGCCCTAGTCCATGGTAATCTGATAGGATGCATAGTATTATTTCAATATTCTGGTATCTATTGAGACCTGTTTAGAGTCTGAATATATCGGCAAGTTTGGAGAAGTTTCTATGTGGTGCAGAGTAAAAGGTACATTTTTTGTTTTAGTATGAAATGTTCTTTACATATCTGTTAAATCCATTTGGATAATAATTTCTGTTATTTTTACCTATCAGTTTAGTTTCAGTTTCCAAAGATGATCCATTGATGAGAGTGGGGTATTGAAGTCTCCCACTATTATTGTGTGGTGGGGCGATATAAGCTTTGAGCTTTATTGATGTTTCTTTATGAATTTAGGTATCCTTCCATTTGAAACATAGTTGTTCAGAATTGATAGTTCATTTTAGTATTATTTTTGTCTTTGACAAGTATGGTGTCCTTCCTTATCATTTTTGATAACTTTTTGTTGAAAGTCAATTTTATTCGATGTTAGAAAGGCTATTCTGTTTTGTTTCTTGGGACCATTTGCATGGAATTTCTCTCCAGCCTTTTACATTGAGACAGTGACTGTCTATATAAGTAAGGTGAGTTTCCTGTATGAAGCAAAATGTTCGGTCCTCTTTATGTATCCAATCCCTTAGTTTATATCTTTTTATTGGAGAATTAAATCCATTGATGATAAGAGACAGTAAATAAAATGTATTGTTGTTTCCTTTTTTTATTGTAAGAAATGGAATTACATTTTTGTGCCTATCATCTTTTGGGTTTGTTGAACGATTAATTCCATAATATTTCCTAGGGTGTAGTTTCCATCCTTGTGTTGGAAGTTTCCATCTACTATCCTATGTAGGGTTGGATTTGTCGAAAGATGTTTTGTAAATTTGGCTTTGTCATGGAATATCTTGGTTTTTCCATTCATGGTAATTGAAAGTTTAACCGGATATCCTAGCCTGGAGATCCAGAAATGAATCCAAACACCTATGGTCACTTTATCTTTGACAAAGTTGCTAAAACCATTTAATGGAAAAAAGCCAAAATTTTCAAGAAATGGTGATGGTTCAACCGGAGGTCAGCATTTAGAAAAATCAATTATTTAAATAAACTCACAGGGTGGGAGAACAAATGATCATCTTGTTAAATGCTGACAAAAAATCAAAAGAATCAACACCTCTTCATGTTAAAAGATTTGGTACATATCATAAATTCAAGGTTCATACATAAACATAGTAAAAGCAATATTAAAAAAAACCAGTAGCCAACCTCCAGCTAAATTGAGAGAATGTTGAAGCAATTCAACAAAAATCAGGGAATAAAAAAGGTTGCTCAATCTCCACTTACTTCTTTAATATATTATTGGAAATCTTATTCACATAAATTGGACATAAAAGCAGATCAAAGCGAATTCAAGAGGTCTAAATTTCACAATTTGTACATGATATGATAGTATATTTTAGTGACCCCAAAAATTCAACCAGAGAACTCCATCAGCCAATAAACAACTTCAGTAAAGTGGCTGGATATAAAATTAACTCAAATACATCAGTACCCTTCCTCTACTTCAAGGATAAACAGGTTGTGAAGAAATTAGGGATATGACAACCTTTACATTAATCACAAATAATAAAAAATACCACAGTGTGACTCTAACAAAGCAAGTAAAAGGTCTGAATGACAAGAACTTCAAGTCTGTGAAGAAAAAAATAGAAGAAAATCTCAGATTGGAAGATTTTCCATGCTCATGGATTGGTAGAGTTAATATTGCAAAAATGACCAACTTGCCAAAAGTAATCAACATATTGAAAGCAATCACCATCAAAATTCCAACTCAATTCTTCATAGAGTTAGAAAGAGTAATTTGAAAACTCATTTGGAATAACAAAAACCCGATGATAGGGAAAACTATCCTCAAAAATAAAAGAACTTCTTTGGGGATCACCATCCCTTACCTCAAACTTTATAACAGAAAAATAATGGAGTTCGGCATTTGGCTCAGTGGTAGAGCGCTTGCCTTCCAAGCGGAAGGCTCTGGGTTCGGTCCCCAACTCTGAAAAAAGGAAAAAAAAAGAGAAAAAAAGAAAAAAGAAAAATAATGATAAAAATTCAATGTTTATGGTACAGAGACAGATACCCAGATCAATGGAAAGATTTGAAGACCCAGAAATGAGGCCACACTCCAGGCACTTGATATTTGACAAAAGAGCCAAAACCATCCAATGGAAAAAAGATAGCATTTCCACAAACAGTGCTGTTTTGACTGGAGATTAGCATGTAGAAGAAGGGAAATCAATCAATTCTTAAAACGTGTGCAAATCTCAAGTCAAAGTGGATCAAGAATTTCCACATAAAACCATATCACCTAACACTAATAGAAGAAAAATGCGAAAGAGTCTCAAAAACTTGGTCACTGGCGAAATTTCCTGAATATACAACCAATGGCTTATGGTCTAAGATCAAGATTTGACAAAGGTAACTTCATAAAATTGTAAAGCTTTTGTAAGGCAAAGGGCACTGTCATTAGGAAAAAGGAGCAAGCAACCGATTAAGAAAAGATCTTTACCTATCCTACATATGATAGAATGCTAAATTCAATCTATACAAAGACTCAAGGAATTATGTTACAGGGAATCAAATAGTCCTTTCAAAATGGTGTATAGAGCTAAACAATGAATTCTTAACTGTGGAATATCAACATCCTTACCCATCAGGTAAATGGAAAAAAAAATCCTGAGATTCCACAGCACATCAATCAGTATGGCTAAGATAAAAACAAATTCAGTTGACAAATGATACATAAAAGGATGTGGAGAAAGAGGAAATAAAGTTGGTGGGATTGCAAGCTGGTATAACCACTCTGGAAATCAGTCTGGAATTTTCTAACAAATTTGGTACTACATGAGGATCCTGCAATACCACTTCTTGGGTATATACCCAAAAGATGCTCCAATATATAACAAGGACACATGATGCTATGTGGATAGCAACAATTCATATATATGCCAGAAGCTGAAAAGCTGATGTCCCTCAACAGAGTAATGGATGAAGGAAATGTGGTACATTTACACACCTGAACTTCTAAGTTTTCAAAAACAATGTCTGCATAAATTTCTTAGGATGGAACTAGAAATTATCATTCTGTGTGAGACAAGAACACAAATATTATAAACTATTTGGAAGTGTGTATCAACCCAAAGTGTGGAATGCATAAGAAATAATCCACAGGTCATAGGAAGCCCAAGTAGAACAAAGTCCAAAATGTGGATGCTACATTCTTTCTAAGAAGGGAGAATAAAATATTCATGGGAGGAAATACAATGATAAAGAGTTAAGCAGGGACTGAAGAAAGGGTCAACCAGAGACTGCCCCACGTGGGGATCCATCCATCATGCAGCCAACCAATCCAGACTTTATTGCTGATGCCAACAAACACTTGCTGATAGAAGTCAGATATGGATGTCTCCTGAGTGGCTCTGACAGATCCCTCCTGATATAGATGAGGATAGTTGCAGCTAACCTCTAGATTAAACAAAAGGGGATTCAATGGAGATTTTAGAGAAAATACTTAATGAGCTTAAGGGAATTGCAAAACCCCAGGAAGGAAAACAATATCAACCAACAAGATCCCACCAGAAATACAGGGGTTTAAACAACCCACTAGTGATTACTGATTGAGGAACCCACGATACCAGCCACATGTGTGGCAGAGAAATGCACTGTCCAGCATGATTGGACGGAAAACCCCTTAATCCTGTGAAGACTTGCTTCCCCAGTGTAGGGTAATGCCAGGGAATTGAGGTTGAAGTGGGTGGGTGGGAATGGGAACATCCTCAAAGAAGCTGGAGGGAGGTTTATGGGAGAGGGAGGAAGTTCCTGGTTAGACATTTGAACTGAAAATACAGAAAATATTCAGGAAAAATTATTAAATAAAAATGACATTTTGTCTCATTAAATTAATAGTAAAATATCATTTCCCTTTTCTGATATTGGCACAAATATTAAGAGTTTGGCATTAATTCCCTTTGGTTTCTTTTGCTGTCTATAGCCAATATGTCCCTTTTTGTTATGACTTATTTAAACAAAACTGTATTTTACAATTTAAAGCAATAGAAAATGAAAAAATACTGACATCATTAGTGATTCAAAGATACTAACAACTTTATTATATTTCCCTTTACTTAAAGTTAGACAACTCCTTGAAGAAACTCTAATGGAAAATATCAAAATATGTTTATAGGAATGGTACATCAAATACTTTTTGTTAATAGCCTCAAACAGGAAATGGTTCTGATGTTCTTAGATTTTGTAATAATGTATATAAATCATTAATTCTTAATGTTTGTTGACAGAAGGAAGTTATCAACGAATACATATATACAATGTGGCACACATTTCTAATATAAATATAGCAAATTAAATATATAATTTTTGAACTAAAGGTGAGTGATTATGTACAAAAGTAAGATATATCATTGATTCTACCTACAGTTGGAATTAAGATATGATTCATGCATCCATGTATTTCTTTCTAGACATCTAATGACATAAAATTAGTGTGGACAAAGCTAAAACTGCAATTAGCAGGTTTGATCTAGTATACATATTTAAAAATTTCTTCTGAAAAAATAAACAGAAAATATTTTAAAGGTTATATATGCAGCAATACAAAAATTCACTTTGTCCATATACTATCAATATCACTCCAGCAACTTTCTCTGGTCTTATTAGATTTGAATTATCAAATATAGATATGTATGTATGTATGTATGTATGTATACACACACAGGCACACGCACACACACACACACAAACAAACACACACAATACTTCTAATATTTTAAAACAAATTAGTAAATAATAGTCATTCAGAGAAAACTCATGAAAAAGGATGAACTAAATTTCCAGTATAATATCCTCCCAAAAGTATACTTTCTAGCATATAAAACTTTGCCTTATAATTTTTACAAAAATACGTATGGGACCAATATATGAAATCAGACCCCATTTAGACTTATCACTCAGAATTGAAGGAGAAATTGAAATGGAGTGGGAAAATATTAAGGAACAAGATTTAGCTATACAGTTTCACTTATAAAAAAATCTGAGAAACAGTGAAATAACACAACATGTAAAATTGCTTTCTATTAAGCATTGATATCTAAGTTTAGTCTTCAGAGTCTATATAATAGATAGAACTAAATCTCACATGTTATTTCCTGGCTTAATTACAATTTTCCTGGCTTGTGAATATACACAGAACCAATGAATACAATGAAAATGGAGAGATGTTGTGTTAAAAAAGTAAAAGACATTTTGTTTATTTACTTGGTATAAATTTATTTTTGTAGCATTTCTTCCCAGGTTTCTCTTGGGTATTTTATAAATCCTCACTTTGGTGTGGTCTGTGATTAAATTTAACTGAACATGACTGAATATGTCAATATAGTAGAAATGGATCCTTGGGGCAGAGATTACCTTTGTGTTAAACCTGGTTAAAATGAAATGGTGGTCACAGTGTGCACAACCATATAGAAGGTAAGAAACTGTGGCTTTGGGTACAGGAGTCATTATAAGATTTCACTTTGTAGTGAACAGGCTTTTTCTTTATTCCTGTAATGAAAGCAAAAATAGTTGTTTTCAGTTCCTTCCGAGAGCTTGCTAGGTGACTAGTTCATTCAGGATCTCGGGAAGAGGGACTTAGATGTTCAAAATATATTTTTGGTATTGGATTTCTTCTAGGTACTTTAGGGAACTAACTTCATAAGATTTGGAATATAATCAGACAAGAGCTTGTTAAAGATATAGAAAAGCAAGGGGTGTGGTGCCACAGGCCTTTAATCTTATCACTGGGGAACAGAAGCAGCCAGAACTCTAAGTTCAAGGCACGTTTGGTCTACAGAGAGAGAAAGAGAGATATACAGAAACAGAGAGAGAGAGAGAGAGGGAGAGAGAGAGAGAGAGAGAGAGAGAGAGAGAGAGAGAGAGAGAGAGAGAGAGAGAGTTCTGGTACTGCCAGGGTTATAGAAGAAACACTGTCTCAAAAATGTTCTATAATAAGATCTGTTTTATACAAAGAAAAAAATTCTCATTTTATTTTAGTAAGATGATAATAATATTATGTTATCTTGTTTCTAATGAATGTCTTAGCTATAAAATAATGTGAAGGCACCGAAAATGTATTAAAAGATGTTTTCCATCACTATTCCCCTTAAACTATAAGCTGAATTTGTATTAAATAAACCTATGTAAATACACTTATAAGACTTTTCTGTGATAATTAAAGACTTTTCCATTGTGAATTAAGAATGATGTATTTCAGGGTAATCTTGAAAGGTCATCACTAAGGTGTAGATGTATATTAAGCATACAAAATCTAATCTAAAATGTTGGACAAAAAAGAATGAGAACCTTTAATTGGTTTTCCTCTAAAGTATACAGCTTCTTTTTGTTGGAGTGAAGAACAGATGATTTGAACAAATTTGTGAGAAATACAACCTGCTCTGAGAAGATAAGAAACAGAGAAAGATAAGGAAAAAGTGTGATAAGGAACAGTGAATTGGGACAGAGAATTCTATGGAATATATAGGACAATAAATTTTACCCCTCTGGTATTGGTTAGCTGGGGACTTCATTATGCATATCTATGTACCTAGAAAATGTTTCTTTTTCATCTTAAGATTTTATAGTTGAAACCTCTGGCTTTTGTACTAAAGTCTTAGCATGTTTACATGATAGATTTGAAATATTACTGTTATTATCAAAAGCCATATTTTGTACATACTTTTTAAGCAATAAAATAGATACGTGTCTGCTTGGGTTAATGAAGAAAGTTACAATGTTAAATATGAATTTATATTTCCATGTATACATTCTCTTCATTTACCATGCTTGTTGAAGAAACCTTAGCAGATAGGAATGCATTGTAACCATCTTGCTAGAGTTTCAGGATTTTATTGTATCTTGTTTGACATGTGCATTTCTATTAAAATGCTAACTCCTTTCTAAGTCTCTTAATTTAACTGGAGAGGTTTTCAATAACTCCTAGTCTGCTGTTTATTCATATAACATGTCTTTGGTTTTGTTATTGAATTTTATGCCAGTAATTTCTTAATGTTCTTTATTTTGAAGGTAAATTATATATATATATATATATATCAAAATATTTTATAAAAAAATTAAATTTTAGTGGAAATAATCACTTAATGATGGAAATTTTACAAACATTTTATAAATTATTATATATTCTCCATTTTTAATTAGTATAAAATATTATGAATACAATAACCTTTTTCCACATACACATCTCTAGTTAATATAAACACAAATATGTTATTTTTATATTTAAAATTTTTTTCTTAGTTTGTCAGTAATAAATCTTGACTTCTGTATCTGAGCTTTCTCATCGTTATTCATAAAGAAATCTATTGCTCTTTTATTGAGAATAGTAAGAAATATTCATTGACAGGTAGATAGGCAAGATTAACACAATATACACAATGGTATTTCATTCACCACTAGGAAAACTAAAATATGATGGTTTCAGGAAAAAAGATGAAACTAGAAAATATACCGAGTAAGGTAACAAAGACTCAGAAAGGCAAATACCATGTGTTCTTTCTCATGTAGATAATAGAATCTCATTTTCATATACTATATTTATGTGAAGCTGTTAGTGGTTTGAGTTCATTAAACTGGAATGGGTCTCATGAAATTAGAAAGTAGGGCTTTAAACATTATGGGTTGGACGATTTTGAACATGAAGGATATGAACGTAGAAGTAAGAATAACACAGACAGAATAGTGCAAGTGTTAGGGACATAGAGGAGGTGGGGGAAAAGTACTGAGGAAGGAAGTATGAAGTTGAATGTCTACAGACATGACATAAGGCAACCTGTTACTTTATAGCCTAGGTTAAAATAAATATTAAAATGTAAAACTGATAACTTAATTTTTTCTTTTCATTTTTTTCGGAGCTTGGATAATACCTTAATGTTTATTGCAATATACATCAGGTTTGAGGAAAAATGCCAGCAAGTGATATCAAAAAAATATATTTATCTAATTTGGTCTTAGTCATACCATCCATAATTATTTGTTAAAAACATCGCTTACCTGCCAAATTTGATATCATTTAAAAAATCACCTGTGAGGTAATAATTACATTTGGCAGTAGACTCTTATTGTTATAAAAATATCAACTGGTAAAATCTGTGATTTGATCTATGTTTAAGTTGCTTTTTGCTTAATTTTTGCCCGTCATGACATTCACTCATACTGAAGTATAATTTTCAATGTTGATGTACTACTATAAAAATGTGATTCTGCAGGGTTGTTGAAATTGCTCAATTATAAGTTCATAATATCCATAAATTACAGGGTACCCTCCATAAAGCTCATAGATCTAAAGAAGATAAACAAGAAGAAAGGCTCAAGGGCAGATGCTTGACTCTCATTTAGAATTTGGAATAAAAGAGTCTTGGAGGTAGATTGAGGGAAGGAACTGGGTGAGAGAAGGAATGGTGAAGAGAATGGATTATGTGTGGGAAGGGACAGGAGATATGGCCAGATAGTCATGAGAAGGAAATGAAATCTTGAACTTATGGAGATGAGGAGGTAGGGGGAATCTCCAGGATGAGAAAGAGTCCTGGGATGATGGAGGTACCCACGAATCAATGGGCGTGACCTAAGCTGTGACTTATATTGGTGACATGGAATATACCTCTATATTCCCGTGATACCTTCATTAAACGAGTTTACCTTTTCACTGTTCACAATATTCATGTTACAAAATTCGATAAATAATATATATAGACACTAGACCTTTATGTAACCATAAAAGAGCACAATTATATCATTGGCACAGATATTGATCAAGCTAAATATTATTGTCCCAATTAAAAAAAACTGTGAGGACGAATTCCATAATTTTATGAAAGTAGGCAACTACTGTTTGTTTGACTTTGAAGCCTATACTGTAGAAAGAAAGTCAGATATCATGTTATAAACAAAGTTTTCCCATGTCTCACATGGCTGTAGAGAGGATCCTCCTACTCCTGTTTTACTAAATAGCCATGTTGCCAAACTGTTTTCCAATTCTTATAGTTTTTGTTCAGAGATTAGAGCTTTAATGAGCTGTGGTCAGAGAAATGTATATGTATACTGTGCAGAAATTAGTGCAGATTTGTGTAACTGGTATAAGTGCTAAGACCGTGAGAAGAAGAATGCTGAGCATAAGGCACAGGAAACATTGCAAAAAAGGAGAAGGCAGAACGTGAGGAGTGGGAGGATGCAATAGTGACTTCTGTACATGACACAATTATTGGACCTATGATCTCATTTCAGCTACACTCTTATGCACAAGTCCTGCACACAATTAAGACAACAAGATTATGGAACATCCCAGTAGGCAGTACTCAGTGAACAAATGGATTACAAAGAAAAGAAAAAAAGGAAAATACAAAGAAGATGAAACTGGAAAGGAAATGTATCTGGAGAGAGTAGAACCATGTTAAGGATTGCTGTGATCATGGTACATTTTACATACATGTATGAAGAATAAAAATTCTAAAATAAGAAAAAAAATCTGAAAATCTATTAAGGGTTTTTATATCCTATGGAAGTCAATTTTCCCCTAAAAGTAGTGTAGAGTATCCTAACTTTTGGTAAGTTGCAGGAAAGTCAGTGAAGAAACGTAGTTACATTAGTTCAGAGCGTGCTGTCTAATTCATACAATTAAATTGATTTATTTCTATGGTTATGGTAAGAGTTTCATGTGAATATATATATATATATATATATATATATATATATATATATATTTCTCATTTCAAAGTTTGCTTTCTCTTCTTTTGGTTTGTGGGCTATGGATGAGCTTAAACCTCTTCCTTCCCAACATAGATTATTTTTCACAGTCGATACTATACCCACTAAAGATAGGAAAAACACTGAAAAAAGTATGGTCTTTGTTTTATATCAAAAAAAGTTCTTTTTTGACTTCTTCGTCATCATCTTCATAATTATCACCACCACCACAACCACCACCACCATCTTCAACACCATCATCATCATCATCATCTAATTTACATGAAATTGAATTTGGAAATTTGTTACACCAAAGAATAAAATGAAAAGTATTCTGCTTGAAGCAGAGATATTGATGAACACTAGGTCCTGGGCAGTCATTTTAGTGTTATAAAGGCATTGCCAACGTTGTTTCAGATGATAGATTGAAATGCTAGTGCCCTGTACAACAAGGTTTGAGAGTCCTTTAGTGAGAGAATTGTCTTTTACAGCAAGGCCTTCATTAAAAAATTTTGATTTAAACCATCTACCAACAAAGTGAAATTGTCCCAGAAATAAAATAGTGCCTCTCCAGAAACAGCTTTTATCCAATAATACACATCTACTTCTCTTTCTTAATTGTCATGTTGATATGGGCTTAGGATACAATGTATTCTGATTTGTTAATTGTATTTTCATATTATTTGGAATAATTGTTAAAATTTCAAAGGAACATACCTATTCCATGATTGTATCCCATAAAACTTTTACTTTGATCTTGAAGTGTTTCATGAAAACTGAAGTATCAAAAACGTATATCTTCCCATTCAAAACTTGTAACATACATCATATGAAACTCCCACTGAACCTCAATGGATTGATGTCTTTGAGAGCATAAAGACCCTCCTACTGCATTATTGCAACTCTGAAGAAGCTTCATTCCCATAGTCGCAGTTCCAGGATGGCTGTAACAAATCACTTTCTATTCGTTGGACTGTGTTTAAAATATTTTCATTAACTTTTGATATGAAACTAGTTAGGATTTTGAGAAAAGGAAGCAGAAAGGCCCTATAAAGTATGTTTTTAAAATTATTTTCTTAAAATTAGACTTTTTCATGAAATATATTTGGATTATTGTTTCATTTCCCTCTATTTCTCCCCTTCTTCTATACCACTCCTGCCACCTGTATCAACTCCTTCTGACTCTCACTAGAAAACAGTCATCTAAGTGATAAAAATAACATAAAAGCTAATGAACTGTAGTAGAACAAAACAAGCAGAGAGAAAAGACTCAATAAAAAGCACAAGAATCAGATACAGACACAGAGACCCAGACTTCCATTCACACACTCAGGAATTCCACAGAAACATTAAACCAGGAATAAATATATACACAAAACATCCAGAGTAACAATTAATAGATAAATAAACAAATAACAAAAGGAAGAAGAAATTATGAAGAAAAAGTCCTGACCCATTAGGAGACAAGGATCCTCCAAATATAATGTTGAGTTCCCTTGATGCTTTATGCGCAGTCTACTCTTAAAATTAGTTTGTGTACCCAGTGAGATTCTCTTGGAGAAAATTAAGTTTTCATTTTCAAATGATTACCCATTGGAGATAGCTTCTGGTTTAGAGATAAGATGATGTGCAGAGCTTGGCTTCTTTCAAGGGCTAATTAATATGTAAGGAGATCTGTGAGGAGCTTTCTTCTGAGCATCATTCAGGTGTGACACTCAAGAAGTCACAATCTATCAGAACAGACCCTAAATAATATTGACTTGGCCTATTCAAAGTAACTAAGGACAGTGCTGGAGAACAGAAAATGATGTAGCCATGGGTGTCTTACCAGTTGTTAAGCTTCATGTCCATGTTCACAGAAGAGGCTCAGGTTAAATCCAGGGGGTCATGAAGCAAAAAGATTTGGTCTAAAGAGTGTATGTTGGATGGGGCAGATAGGAGATTGGGAGTATAGAGGGCTTCCATACATGTGTTGTGCATGTATGGAATTGTCAAAGAATAACTTGCTTTCTTAAAACTTCCAAATGTAACCACTAAGAACAGTTTGACAGACATTCTTTCAAATCTGATCTAATCGTTTTTAAAATTGGGTCTCATTGTGTAGCTCAAATTGATCTAGAACTCCCAGTGTTCTGTCTCCTGTCTCCCCTCTTGTTGTAGCAGGTTTACTCTAATTAACGAAATTATAAAATATGTGTAAATCTTCTGTTTATGAAGTTTAATTACATAATGAAATATTCTGTCATTTGTTTTTCATTTAACAATAAATCTTGAATACATGTGCATGGGGAATTTCTTCATGGAACATCATGACTTTAATAAATGTTAGTATGCTCATTTGTTTAAATAATAACATAATTGTGGCATTCAGATTATTTTTATTTTCATTAACTAAAGTTTGCTACAGAAAATCAGCATGCACTCTGACTCAGGTATTGTCCTCAGTGGTGATTATTTACATTATATTTTGTATAAATTACAAAACACTTTGTTGGAATGATATCAAGTCTGTTAAGCAATGTAATACTTGTATAAATACTGCCAAATTTCCATCTCAGAAGACTATAATAAACACATATTGCTATCAACTTTATGTGAAAGAACCCATAATATATCATTCAAAATTAAATTATATATATATATATATATATATATATATATATATATATATATATATTTTAAAACGGTATCAGTCTCTGATTCCTGTCAGTTCAGTTGTTGGATTAGGGGAAGGATTGACAAAGTTGAAGCAGAGGGCAAACTCTATAGGAAGTCCAGCAGTCTCAATTAATCCGGACCACTGAGATCTCCCAGACATTGAGCCACCAACCAGGCAGCATACACAAGGTGCTCTGAAGCCCTGACACAAGTATAGCAGAGGACTGCCTGGTTTGGCCTATTCCTTGAGAGACTTGAGGCCGGAGGTGGTATGGTGCTTGGCAGGGTCTGGGGAGCATCCTCTTCGAGTCAGGAGAGGAAGAGGTGAAATGGGATGAGGAACTGTGGGCGGGAATATGGCACAATGCCAGGAATGTAAATAAATAAAATAATTTTTAAAATAGTTTCACTCATGGATTCAAATGCTAGTTTCTTTTTAACATCTACATTGCAATTCAATCGTTAAGTTTAGCGTTTTTGCTTACTGAACTGTGTAAGCATTAATCCTTAATTTACTCCTCATACTATTTGCAATTTTCTCCATTCTTATTACTTTGTACCAATAGTGTTTCCATACGTAGAATGCTTAGTATTCATAATATGTGCAGAAAATTCATTCATGAATATTTTATATTTTAATGATCTCTTATGTGTGAATGTCTATGTATAGATTTGTGCACATGAACACAGGCAATTGGGGAGACCAGGAGATGTCAGATACCCTGGAGTTACTTTTCAGCTGGTTGCAAGTGGCTTCATGGGTGTTGTAAACTGAACGTGTTTGCTCTAAAGAGTAGTAAGTGCTCTTAAACACTAAGCTAATACTCCAGTACTTATTCCATAATAAAATCAACCTATTTATCATTTTCTCATGTATTTCAGGGTATCTTTGAATTTGAGACATTCTAGGTGCTGAGACTACATTCAGGCTTTATTTTTTCCAGTTTTCTTTCCTTTATCATCATAAGATATGTTGGATTAAATATGTTAATATTATGCAGTAAATCTTTCAAATTTTTACTTATAGAACCTTGGGTAATTATCTGTTTCTTTCCTCTGCAATGACTATACTAATGTTACAGTATGCAGGTCTCTCTTTCTTTACACAGTGTATCTCATGTGTTTTTGCTTTCATATAGAAAGAAGTAAAAGCCTTTTAGTTTTCTTTTGAATAGTTAATGTACTAAGAAAATGTGTTGAATCTTCCTGGTTGCTGCCACCGCAGAGAGCTCATAGGCAGCACCCCACGAGCAAACTTGAGCCTCGGGACCAGGTAAGACCAACTTTTCTGCTGCAAGCAACCTGCCTGGTAAACTCAGGACACACAGAGGCAAAATTCCTCTAGGACCAGGCACTTCTGGTACTTAGCGGGGGAAGTCCCAAACCTGCGGATCTGTGCCCGCAGCAGCTCTCAGTTCCAAAACCCCGTGGGAGAGAGACTTCACCGCCTGGTCAGGTGGGCACTCCTGAGGCTGCAGAGCAGAAGAGACCACCAACACTGCCCACCCATGCTCACATCCCTGGCCAAAGAGGAAACTGTATATGGCCTCTGAGTTCTTGTAGAGGAGGGCCCAGGAGCATCAGGTCCACTGCATCTGAGACACCACCATAACCTGAAGGGATCGATCAGATTAAACAGTTCTCTGCACACAAATCCCGTGGGATGGAGAGAAAAACCTTCAGAGAGGCAGATACGCCTGGGAAACCAGAAGAGACTGCACTCTGCACACATCTCTGTCACACGAGGAAAACACCAAACTCCATCTGGAACCCGGGTGCATGGAAGATCCTGGAAAGGGTGGCACAGATCATCCTGGTTGCTGCGGCCACGAAGAGCTCATGAGCAACAGCCCAGGAGCAAACTTGAGCCTCAGAACCACAGGTAAGACCAACTTTTCTGCTGCAAGTGACCTGCCTGGTGAACTCAAGACACAGGCCCTCAGGAACGGCTGAAGATCTATAAATAGGAAAAACTGCACGCCCAAAATCAGAACAGTCTGTCCCCATAACTGGCTGAAAGAAAACAGGAAAACAGGTCTACAGCACTCCTGACACACAGGCTTACAGGACAGTCTAGCCACTGTCAGAAATAGCAGAACAAAGTAACACTAGAAATAATATGATGGCAAGAGGCAAGAGCAGGAACCCAAGCAACAGAAACCAAGACTATATGGTATCATCGGAGCCAAATTCCCCCACAAAAGCAAACACAGAATATCCAAACACACCAGAAAAGTAAGACCTAGTATCAAAATCATATCTGATCATGATTTTGGAGGACTTCAAGAAAGACGTGAAGAACTCCCTTAGAAAACATGTAGAAACCCATAGAGAGGAATCGCAAAATCCCTGAAAGAATTCCAGGAAATCATAAATAAACAAGTAGAAGCCCATAGAGAGGAGACACAAAAATCTCTGAAAGAATTCCAGAAAAACACAATCAAACAGTTGAAGGAATTAAAAATGGATATAGAAGCAATCAAGAAAGAACACATGGAAACAACCCTGGATATAGAAAACCAAAAGAAGAGACAAGGAGCTGTAGATATGTGCTTCACGAACAGAATACAAGAAATTGAAGAAAGAATCTCAGGAGCAGAAGATTCCATAGAAATCATCGACTCAACTGTCAAAGATAATATAAAACGGAAAAAGCTACTGGTCCAAAACATACAGGAAATCCAGAAGGTCAAACCTAAGGATAGTATATATAGGAGAGAGTGAAGACTCCCAGCTCAAAGGACCAGTAAATATCTTCAACAAAATCATAGAAGAAAAATTCCCTAACCTAAAAAAAGAGATACCCAAAATCATACAAGAATCCTACAGAATTCCAAGTAGATTGGACCAGAAAAGAAACACCTCCTGTCACATAATAGTCAAAACCACAAATGCACAAAATAAAGAAAGAATATTAAACACAGTAAGGGAAAAAGCTCAATTATCATATAAAGATAGACCTATCAGAATCACACCAGACTTTTTGCCAAAAAATATGAAAGGCAGAAGATCCTGGACAGATGTCATACAAACCATAAGAGAAGGCAAAAGCCAGCCCAGGTTACAGTATCCTGCAAAACTCTCAATTAACATAGATGGAGAAATCAAGATATTCCATGACAAAAACAAATTTACACAATATCCTCCTACAAATACAGCACTAAAAAGGATAATAAATGGTAAAGGCCAACATAAGGAGGGAAGCTATACCCTAGTAGAAGCAAGAAACTAATCATCTTGGCAATAAAACAAAGAGAAGAAAAGCACACAAACATAATCTCATATCCAAATATGAATGTAACAGGAAGCAATAATCACTATTCCTTAATATCTCTCAACATCAATGGCCTCAACTCCCCAAAAAAAAGACATAGACTAACAAACTGGATACACAACGAGGACCCTGCATTCTGCTGTCTACAGGAAACACACCTCAGAGACAAAGACAGACACTACCTCAGAGTGAAAGGCTGGAAAACAACTTTCCAAGCAAATGGTCGGAAGACACAAGCTGGAGTAGCCATTCTAATATCAAATAAAATCAGTTTTCAACTAAAAGTCATCAAAAAAGATAAGGAAGGACACTTCATATTCATCAAAGGAAAAATCCACAAGATGAACTCTCAATCCTAAATATCTATGCCCCAAATACAAGGGCACCTACATACTTAAAAGAAACCTTACTAAAGCTCAAAACACACATTGCACCTCACACAATAATAGTGGGAGATTTCAACACCCCACTCTCATCAATGGACAGATCATGGAAACAGAAATTAAACAATGATGTCGACAGACTAAGAGAAGTCATGAGCCAAGTGGACTTACATTCTATCCTAAAGCAAAAGGATATACGTTCTTCTCAGCTCTTCATGGTATTTTCTCCAAAATTGACCATATGTTTGGTAAAAAAAACGGGCCTCAACACGTACTGAAAGATAGAATTAATCCCATGCGTGCTATCAGACCACCATCGCCTAAAATTTGTCTTCAATAAGAATAAGGGAAGAATGACCACATATATGTGGAAATTGAACAAGGTTCTACTCAATGATAACCTAGTCAAGGAAGAAATAAAAAAAGAAATTAAAGACTTTTTAGAATTTAATGAAAATGAAGTACAACATACCCAAACTTATGGGACACAATGAAAGCTGTGCTAAGAGGAAAACTTATAGCGCTGAGTGCCTGCAGAAAGAAACAGGAAAGAGCATATGTCAGCAGCTTGACAGTACACATAAAAGCTCTAGAACAAAAAGAAGCAAATACACCCAGGAGGAATAGAAGGCTGGAAATAATCAAACTCAGAGCTGAAATCAACCAAGTTGAAACAAAAAGGACCATAGAAAGAATCAACAGAACCAAAAGTTGTTTCTTTGAGAAAATCAACTAGATAGATAATCCCTTATCCAGACTAACGAGAGGATACAGAGAGTGTGTCCAAATTAACAAAATCAGATATGAAAAGGGAGACATAACTACAGATTCAGAGGAAATTCAAATAATCATCAGATCTTAATATAAAAGCCTATATTCAACAAAACTTGAAAATCTGCAGGAAATGGACAATTTCCTAGAAAGATACTAGGTACCGAAGTTTAATCAGCAACAGATAACCCAGTTAAACAACCCCATAACTCCTAAGGAAATAGAAGCAGTCATTAAAGGTCTCCCAACCAAAAAGAGCCCAGGTCCAGACGGGTTTAGTGAAGAATTCTTTCAGACCTTCATAGAAGACCTCATACCAATATTATCCAAACTATTCCACAAAATTGAAACAGATGGAGCACTACCGAATTCCTTCTATGAAGCCACAATTACTCTTATACCTAAACCACACAAAGACCCAACAAAGAAAGTGCACTTCAGACCAATTTCCCTTCTGAATATCAACGCAAAAATACTCAATAAAATTCTGGCAAACCGAATCCAAGAGCACATCAAAACAATCATCCACCATGATCAAGTAGGCTTCATCCCAGGCATGCAGTGATGGTTTAATATACAGAAAAACATCAACGTGAACCATTATATAAACAAACTGAAAGAAAAAAAAACACATGGTCATTTCATTAGATGCTGAGAAAGCATTTGACAAAATTCAACACCCCTTCATGATAAAAATCCTTGAAAGATTAGGAATTAAAGTCCCATACCTAAACATAGTAAAAGCCATAGACAGCAAACCAGTTGCTAACATTAAACTAAATGGAGAGAAATTTGAAGCAATCCCACTAAAATCAGGGACTAGACAAGGTTGTCTACTCTCTCCCTACTTATTCCATATAGTTCTTGAAGTTCTAGCCAGAGCAATCAGACAACAAAAGGAGGTCAAGGGGATAAAGATCGGAAAAGAAGAAGTCAAAATATCACTATTTGCAGATGATATGATAGTATATTTAAGTGATCTGTACAATAAGAACTTCAAGACACTGAAGAAAGAAATTGAAGAAGACCTCAGAAGACGGAAAGATCTCCCATGCTCATGGATTGTCAGGATTAATATAGTAAAAGCGATCTAAAGATACAATGCAATCCCCATCAAAATACCAATCCAATTCTTCTAAGAGTTAGACAGAACAATATGCAAATTCATCTGGAATAACAAAAAACCTAGTATAGCTAAAACTATCCTCAACAATAAAACGAGTTCAGGGGGAATCATTATCCCTGAACTCAAGCAGTATTACAGTGCAATTGTGATAAAAATTGCATGGTATTGGTACAGAGACAGACGGATAAACCAATGGAACAGAACTGAAGACCCAGAAATGAACCCACACACCTACGGTAACTTGATTTTTGATAAAGGAGCCAAAACTGTCCAATGGAAACAAGATAGCATTTTCAGAAAATGGTGCTGGATCAACTGGAGGTCAACATGTAGAAGAATGCAGATCGATCCATGCTTATCACCCTGTACAAAGCTTAAGTCCAAGTGGATCAAGGACCTCGACATCAAACCAGACACACTCAAACTAAAAGAAGCAAAACTAGGGAACCATCTGTAACACATGGACACTGGAAAAAATTTCCTGAACAAAACACCATTGGCTTATGCTCTAGGATCAAGAATCGACAAATGGGATCTCATAAAACTGAAAAGCTTCTGTAAGGCAAAGAACACTGTGGTTAGGACAAAACAGCAACAAACAGATTGGGAAAGATCTTTACCAAACCTACAACAGATAGAGGGCTTATATCCAAAATATACCAAGGACTCAAGCAGTTAGACTGCAGGGAGACAAATAATCCTATTAAGAAATGGGGTTCAGAGCTAAATAAAGAATTCACAGCTGAGGAATGCAGAATGGCTGAGAAACACCTAAAAATATTCAACATCTTTAGTCATAAGGGAATTGCAAATCAAAACAACCGTGAGAATTCACCTCACAACAGTGAGAATGGCTAAGATCAAAAACTCAGATGGCAGCAGATGCTGGCGAGGATGTGGAGAAAGAGGAACACTCCTCCATTGTTGGTGGGATTGCAGACTGGTACGATCATTCTGGAAATCAGTCTGGAGGTTCATCAGAAAATTGGACATTGAACTGCCTGAGGATCCAGCTATAATTCTCTTGGGCATATACCCAAAAGATGCCCCAACATATAAAAAAAAACAAGTGCTCCACTATGTTCATCGCAGCCTTATTTATAATAGCCAGAAGCTGTAAGTACCCAGATGCCCTTCAACAGAGGAATGGATACAGAAAATATGGTACATCTACACAATTCAATA